>NC_135220.1:10077819-10377819 GCF_052324685.1 Brachyhypopomus gauderio | reverse complement strand
GATCAACACAATTAATTTGGTAATTTTTTTCAAAATTGTTATTTTGAACCCACTTATCTTTTTTAGAAGAAAAACATTACTAACATTACTACATTTCTACCTGAGCCTGCCAAAAGCCAGTGCTGAGGTATTTTGGATCATGAGGCCATGAGGCCATCCTTTGTCATGCAGCCACTTCTAGGTAGACGGGGGGATGGGTGATAGTGTGAGCTATGTTGATCCATTGACTCAGACGTAGAAGAAAAGACCCTTTCAGAGAAATCTGAACTTTAGCTATTTTGACCAATAATCATGTCACCTTTTGCAGTGAGAAAAAAATCCAAAATTAGTACAAAGGAGGCAGACTTGAGATGTTTTGGAATTATAGTTCAAATAATGTCTGTCAGTTTTATAATAAAGAGAAAGATGACTGTAGCCACCTACATGTGGATGAAAATTCATGTCACCACACATTTCACTTACTCTGTTGACTGAGAAGCAAGGATAGCAAAGGTTTCCAGTACACAGCAGGCTTTGGACATGATCCTGGAGGGGCCGTGGGCGGGTGGGGTTCCCTGGTCTTTCTCTGCCTGCCTCTGGCCTCTGGGGCCTTGCTAATAAGTACATTCTGTACATTTATCCTATGTTGCACTTACATAAACACACACACTCACACACACATACATCAGTCATTTGTGCTGTATGTCTTACTTTCTGCTCTTCATTTAGTAGCAGCAGTTGGTGAATCATTTGAGCTGTTTTTTCTGCTCTTCTGTCTTTTCCCTTTTTAGTTTCTCCCCCCCTCTTTTCTCTCCTGTCCTGTATGGTTCACCTAACCCTAATTGTTTTTATCACTATTGTACTGTATTATACAGAATTGTTTTCTTTTGATCCTTACATGAAAACAAAGTTGTCCTCCAAAGGTGAAAGGGTGGAGGTGGGCCAAAAAAAAGTTTGAAAAGCCCATATGAAGCAATTTTCAAGCCTAGGGTCACAAACGTCACACACAACACATTGTTAGTTTTCAGAGAGTAGTGAAAATCTGTAGTAGTGATATCTCTTTTGGTAAGATTTCCTAAATTTCCTATTTTTGTTTGCTGGTTATGGCTGTATTTGGAAGAGACACACATGCGAAATCTTGATCTTGAAGTTAAAATTGCTCAATAATATTATTCTATTTCAAGTAGCTGAGGGTTTTTTGTATACATTGATGTAAAAACATTTTTACCTATTAGCAGTTTTTCAAAAGACAAAACTACTTAAAATAAGGTTAAAAATATCAGAGCCATTTTGACTAATCAATATGCCACTTATATGCCATTATAATTCAAATATTATGTTTGTGTCAATTTCACATTATTTCAACCTTTCACAAATCAAATCTCAAACATATGGTTCTGTAGATGAGGAGACTTCTTGCAAGAGATCTTGCACAGTCTCATATGGCAGCCAAGGAGGTGCAAGCTTTCAGCAGCAACCACCCATACCTGACACACGCCTCATTTACATAACACTGAAGGCAAGTTCAGCTCTTCTCCCCCCTGCTGATTCCTCAGGCAATGGGCACTTTTGCAAATGAATGGATGTTAATTGGAGCCACCAGAGGTGTCAGTTTGGACTAAGGTTCTTTGGACCCTCTTTTGGGACTTCAGGGGGGTGGTTAAAATTTCAGGGACTTCTAGTGTTAAACCTCTGCGAGCGAATGGCATCGCATTTAGTATTTGTGCAATTTGTAGTATATTTCGCTTTGTATTGGTTTCTATTGTTAGTCTAGATTGTCAGCCGAGCGGCTCCCGACATAATCGTTAAACAGCATCCCGAACTCGTAGTTTGGAGCTGTCGGTTAGCTCCGAATCGTTCACCCAACATAAATTAACAAACAAAAAATATAAACCATCTTCATTTCCACGAATCCTACAAATGCGATGCCACTAGCTCGCAGTGGTTTAAATGACGCTGATGGCGTGATGAACGTTCACTGATAAACAATCTGTAATAAATCTGTTTTATGTTGTGACGTGGGGGTGAAGTGTTATCAGTGGGAGGGCACTTGCTGAGAAGAGCATTTTATATAAGTGGTTTCACATTTAACATTAACTTAACTACGTTAATATAATAGAAGACACACGATCATGATGAGGCATGACTAAACTAGACAACACCACAAACCACTACAGCGACACAACACGGATTGTAAATGACAGCCTTATATTTATTTATTTGTTTATTATTGAATATTTGCTTATTCTGCTGCCTCCTGTTATCGCTGAACTAAACTTTCGGCACGAGACTTTCAGCGCGAGCGCTTCAGCGCGAGTTCTTCTGTGCGCGTTCGATATACGTTGCTCCAGAGTTTGAAAAAACACAAGAACAAACGAATTACTTGTTATATTCCTTGTTGACACTTGTGGAAGATATTTTACTGTAGTTTGCTTCGTTTTTTTCGTGTTGTTGTATGTCAAATGTAAAACAAAGTTCAAACTTAGTGCCCTTGGAAGCAGAAGGAGGTAGGAAGAAAAATTGTATTAATCCAAAAGAGTGATTTATTTAATTTAAAACGAAGGGAGATGTGATTGTTGTTTTGTTTTCAGTAAGAGCTGCGGCTTATAACATAAAGTTGAGTTCATGTGCAAGTTTGCTAGGAGTGACGCATTTAAAGTTTGTGTTTATTTGTGGGCATTTGTGTTTATTTTTTATTTTTTGCCACATTTTGTAGTTTTCACGGTGTCAAATGTCGGTGGCGAAAAGGAGGAGAGAATAAAGATACACCAGTCGAAGCTCCGAGCATTGTTTGTGTGATTAATCCAAGTGGTCCGCTACACGGATGACTAAAGCGAACATACCAGAGAACGAGTACAGATAAACACGAAAACACTCAAACTTACCCATGCACAGTGGCGTGCACAATTAGACCTCAGGTGGTGCTAAAGCACCACCAACTCTGCCCTTTATCAACGAAAGTGCCCTTTTGAAACTTCGTTTATTATTATTATTATTATTATTATTATTATTATTATTATTATCATTATTATCATTTTACTGAGGTCGGTTTGAAATGATCTTTTGAAAACCTGAGCGATTAAAATCAATGCCCTGTAATGCGCCACCACCTCGCACACACCCGACCTCTCTCTTCCTTTAACATCAGATGCGCTGCAGCAGCAGTTCAGTTCAGCGAGTGGAAGGAAGCTTCTTCAGCACAGCACGCACGGTCACAGATAGACTTCTTCTCCCGTCCCCACCAGCCAGGTCACATACACATCAAGTCAAATCGTACCGTTTGCCCTCTAAGCCCAACGTGAAATCATTTTGTTGTGCAGTAAAATGTCTCATACAGCACCAAACTACTAAGCATTTTTAGCCGACTGGTCACCTGATAAACTAGTCGCACTAGCCCAAATCAATGATAGATAACGTGAGGATGACCACATACAAATAATTAAGGTAGAGTTTGCAAATCTATGTGTTAAGTTCAACGTTGTCTGTTGTATAGGTTTTGTTAGGCAATATAAATTAACACATTCATTTGTGAAAGAAGAAACGGGAAGTTCCCCATTACCTGTGAAAAATGTCCATCTGCATTCGTGTAATGACAACAGTCAGTAGCCTATAACTCCTTCTCGTACTTTTTGGTCTTTTTACTGTCTTAATTGTAGGCCTATATTGATTTACTAATTGCAAAATATATGCAACAATGTCTGCAGACAATGGAGGATAAACAGAAGTTAACTGAAGGACAATGACTATAGTTAATATTGGATATGGATTTTATCAGTTGGCGGTGTGACTTTTTCCATTGAAAACTCACGTTTAGAGAATGTTACTAATAAAAGTCAAATTTCATTCAACATGCGCTTGTGCGCATGCGCTTTTTTTTATAATGAATTGTTCCACGTGCGCTAAAAAGTGCCCTCCCCCCTTTCCCCCCAGCACTTGCCCCCCAAAATGTCTGTGCATGCCACTGCCCATGCACACACCACATACTCTCATACAGAACACATACTCTTTAACGATAATGTCGAATTTAGATTAGTGGTAGACAATGAGTGGCAGTAGCCGCTCGGTGGTTGATGGCTGATGCTGCGGTGTTACGTGAACTGTGGATTTTGGGGAGGTTGTTTTCTCTTTCGGTTACTTTTGGTTTAACAGGTGGATTGCCTCGGTACGGGTGGATTCTGTCGGCCAATCGAAGATCGTGATTTGGATGAGGGGGCGGATATTCGGCTTCATAATCTCCATGACGGAGTTGCTGGAAGTTGCCGGGAGGCGACGCGAGCATTTACTGCCTTTACGGTTGTGTGTGTGACTTTTGAGAAACTGTAGCTCATGATTCTCATGTGAGAGGTGAGGGTTTGTGCGATGGCTTTTGTCATGCATTGTCATGAATAGCGTTGTGAAAATCGCCACCATGGCGTAAGAACGTAGTAGCATGTGCACACTTATATAGACACCCATGCAGGCATATTTTATAAGAAACACCAGTATAGAGGCGGGCACCGTGTATGTATATTTGTTTGAGATTATCCTCGTAGATATATTTTCTTTATTTATGTTAGTAAGGTGTGAGTCTTGCTTTGTTAACTTAGTGTAGTATATTTTGTTTGTTTCTTTTCTTTGGTGCCGTCTACTGCTCCTTTCCTTGGTTGGTTTATGGTTAATCGTGTATTTTTGTACGTACGTGTCTGTTCAGTGTTTTGCTGCGTAGAAAATGCTCTTCTACCCATTACCGCTCTGCAGTAAAGAGTTTTCTTACGTATCCGTCTGGTTTTCGCGTTCTTCTTTAATTTCATCTTGTCCACTACGCACATGCTACTACCCCACACCCCAAACCTAGACCCATGACATCGTGGGGTCGTAACAGACGTAATCTAGATTAACAATAGAAACCAATACAAAGCGAAATATACTACAAATTGCACAAATACTAAATGCGATGCCATTCGCTCGCAGAGGTTTAAATGACGCTGATGGCGTGTAGAAACATTCACTGATAACCATACATCTATAATAATAAACCCTTTAAATTTAGTGCTGTCGTTAACGGTCTACCACTGTAGATTCACGTACCCTCCTATAATTTTAATTCGACGTTATCGCTAAACAGTATTCTGAACTAGTAATATAGAGCTGTCTAGCTGGATGTCGGCTAGTATTTCACTCAACATAATTTTTAAACAAAAGTTATGAACCATCTTCATTTCAACAAATGGCGATTCGGAGCTCGTCGGGATGATTTTAAGCGAGTGGCCGATACGCAGAGTCACCCAAGAGTCTTTAGATGTCTGTCAGCAGAGACAGGCGGCGTTTCTGGACAACGGAGACCACAGTCACGCAGCACTGGCCACAATAAGTGCCACGATTATGTGGCAGATGCCACAAGGTGCCATTTCTGGGTGGCACAGTGGTCACTTTCGTGCTGCTTACATGCTACTTACATGCCAAACAGGGACCGCACTCTTACAGGAAATTTAGCAGCCTCCCAATGACCTCTGATATGTTTTGTGATTGGCCAGATGCAGCTCGATTAGCTCTGAGTTTGTTTGCTCATCCTACGTATCCCGGATGAACCGCATTTCAACCTGAACCTGAATTTCGACCCGAACCTGAATTTCGACCCGAACCTGAATTACGACCCGAACCTGAATTTCGACCTGAACCTGAATTATGACCCGAACCTGAATTTTGACCCGAACCTGAATTGCGACCCGAACCTGAATTTCGACCTGAACCTGAATTTTAACTCGAATTTTTGCATACCTGAGAAGATTTTACAGACTGTTTTTTCAAGTAATAATGATTTCAGGTTCAGGTTCTGGTGACACTATAATAGCTCCATAGCTGCCCCCCTCCACCCTCCCCTCGATCGGTTACGGATAAACTGAGCTGAGCAGTTCACATTTTACAGCACCATTTAATACAAAATGATCCAGTTATGTAATTCTTTCTATATTACTTATTTATTATGTTAACCCTGATGAGATCCGGGCGTGGTCTACCTTCTTGGGGTCCAGCTGGGCGTGGGGGACCCATTGCATTTTTTGTTAAAATAATCAGCAGATTTAGCCCAATTGCAAGTAAAATAAACAATACATATGTTAAATTAGTTTGCTCTCATTTATTTATTAGTTACTTTTTTATTAAAATGTAACACAATAAGGAAATGAATCATAAATCATGCTGGCTGACAGGCTGGTCCTATGGCTAGCTGCTGACGGGCTGGTGCTAACGGAGCTGGCTGCTGCTCATCCTCCTTTTCATTATCACTATCAGACTCTGATATTTCAGAAATGTGATCCTGAAATTTCTTCTTCTGAATCACCATCAAAATCCTCTGTCTCTTCCAATAGCAGCTGTAAGGCAGTCTGAACTGAGAATCACTTTGCCATCTTTTATAGCATTTTTAGCATTTTTAGCATTTATAGCATCATGTCCCCATGATTGGATGAAACACACTCACACACACACACACACACACACACACACACACACACACACACACACACACACACACACAGGTCCAGAGAGGAGGGAGGGATAATGAGGGCTGAGAGAAAAGATGCTTCTTTCAGATCTCACCCCTTTGTCTCTATAGAGATTCTTCGTCTGCTGTCTGACAATATGCAATCAACCCCTGATGTGACAACCATCAAAAGTGTTGATGGTTGCTCACCTTTGCATGCCAAACTCCTCTGTCCTTTGTTTGTATATCCTTTAAAGTCATACAGACGACTATCAACTACCCAACCCAATGTTGATTGCCCACTTTGACTAGCCCAGGGCCCAGTGGACCCTGGACCCTGTATGTAATACAAATGTGAAGGGGGGGGGTACGGGGGGGTGGTCATTGAAAATATTTTCTGATTTATGTTGCTCACAGAAAATGAGCCAAGGACCAATGAATCTCAGTTTGAAAAAAAAAAAATTGTAGAATTTTTTTAAGCTGATTTTTTAAAAATGGGTCCCACAGACCCTTGGACCATATAAGGGTTAAAATAAGTATTTTCAAGTCTTAAAGCTCAAGTCCGATTCCAAGTCCAAGTCAGTAAAGGTAAAGTCTAAGTCAAGTCGCAAGTCTTCAGTGATGTTGTCGAGTCAAGTCACAAGTCATCAGTTTAGTGACTCGAGTCCAAGTCATGTGACTCGAGTCCACACGTCTGTTAAATGCTCTAATACTGTTCATAATCTAATGCAGTGGTTCCCAAACTTTTTCTGTCGTGCCCCCCTTTAGTAGGTGAGAATCTTTTTGCACCCCCCCCCTACAAACTCAAACGCATTTTGACCAGTGGTGTAGTTAAAAAAAATAAGTGAGGGTTCACGAGTGTAAGTTGTTGAGGCTGCAGTGCTCCCCCGAAACGATAGGTGGCGATAGGGGGCAGTGGAGAATAAAAACCCCTGCAAAACCGGTGAAAGAACATTTTTACCTGACGGTAGAAATTATACATACCTGATACATAGATCTATATAGATAGAAATATACAGTACATCTATATACATCTATGAACCTGAGCGAATGGTGGAGGCGTTTATACTAGCCGCGTCACATTCTTTGTAGTTTTGTCCGAAACGATATGTGGTAGTATAAAGAAACACCCCTCAAAAAAGGGGAATGAACATTTACCTGCCGAATTTTAATGTTGCTTTGTGTTTCAGGTTTGAAAAGTGTTGGAATTTAGGCTAAAGTACATTAAAATGTTGAAATTGTAACTACTTAGTTTCACAACAAATAGCTGTCTGACTGAACAGTTCTTTTGTATTACGTTAACAAATACGAGACTCTTGTAATTCCAGGACGAAACATGAGAGAACGTGAAGACGTTAAGATCGGGCATATTTAAAATAAATAACCATTAAATAATGTGACTAAAAAGCGAATTATTTCGAATCATTTCGAGTATATGTATAAATATTTAACTTAAGTTTAACATTCTGGGAAATATTGAAATGGACCTTGAAAGTGACGTACAAGTGCTTGAATTCCACCTTATAAAGGTGTATGAACCCAGCAAACGTGACTTTGTTCATTGCGCTGAGGCGCGGCGCACGCAAAGTTACAAAATTCGAGAGGTGCACGACCTCACGAATCAACAGCACACGAGGCCTCGCGCACGTGCGGAGCCACCGCGATTACGTCATTTTCGCCACGCTGACCCTCACGACGCATCAAGTATAAACCAGGCTTAAAACATGTGCACATGTGTCAATATGGGGGTGTGTGTGTAGGGGGGGGGGGGCGCAAAAATATTCTTATCTACTAAAGGGGGGCACGGCAGAAAACGTTTGGGAACCACTGATTTAATGGTTGTTTATTTTCAAAACGCCCAATCTTAACGTCTTCACGTTCTGTCATGTTTCGTCCATGGTGTAACGATCTGCGCAACACAGAGAATTGAGGCAGACACAAACGCTGAGGAGAGCGAGATTTATTAAATGGAATTCCAAAAGCAGAGTCGACAAAACGGGCATGGGTCATAACTGGAGGGCAATCAGGACATGAGATACGAACAGACATATTCGGACAGGGAAACCAAACACGACGGGGAAACACAGAACTGGCAGAAATACTCGTGGAGGGAAACAATACTCAAAACGAACCGGAATGTACAAAACAACCGATAACCAGACTGGGGAAATACAGGGACTATAAGAACATGGAACTAACAAGACACAGGTGAGGACGATAATAACAAGGCATGGCAGACAAGGGAAACTGGGGCAACAGACGAGCTGGGCAGGATCGAGGAGCAGGGAGCAACACAGACACGAGGGACAGAGACACCGGAGTGACAGCTAAGAGGGAGGGGGCGTAGCCCTACGTGACACCTGGAATTACATAATACAGGAGAACTGTTCAGTCAGACAGCTATTTGTTGTGAAATTATGTAGTTACAATTTCAAGCATTTTCAAGTACTTCAGCCTAAATTCTAGCACTTTTGCTAGAATTTAGTAGCAATCTGAAACACAAAACATTAAAATTCGTTAGGTAAATGTTCATTCCCCTGTTTGAGGGGTATTTCTTTATACTACCGCATATCCTTTCAGACAACACTGCAGAATGACGCGGCAAGTTTAAACGCTTCCGCCGTTCGCGCAGGTTTAGGAGAACCAAGTTAGCCTAACCGCTAATGAGGTGGAGGTGGGTGTTTGGTTAATAAAAGAAAAACCACAGAGACCCCACATGGATTCATTCAGTGTATTTGTCCAACCGACTTGCACCAAACCAACAAAAGAATAACAGGCCGTTTCTCCGGGGGATAAGCAAGGCCAACACAACAAACCAGAACCCAACACTAACTCCAACCCAAACACTGACTTTACCTACAAAAAAAAACAGTCAACAAAAAGACAAGAACCCAGCCTCCCTAACTTAGCCAAAACCAGGAGAAAATAAGAACAAAACTGGCGCTTACCCCCTTCCAGCCATAGGTGTTTACAGTCCACATAAAAGATAACAAAAAGAACCCAACATATTTACAAACGAACATATACAAGCCAAGTTGTAAAAGGCACCTAGCAAAGAGCACTGTCTCAACCATCTAGTGTACACACACACACACACAGGTTACACAGTTGCCAACAAACACACACAAGGCCAACATTCCGGGCAACCCATTCACACCATTTTCCCCCTCTCTCCCACTTCCTGGATCCTCCACCTTTATACTTCTGAGGGACTGACTCCACCCACAGCAGCCACACCTGGGCACAGCTCCACCTGGATTTGGGGAAGGGAATAGGAGGAAAAAGACAAAGAGAGAAGAACACACACACAAAACAATAACCAGCCCAACTGCCATAATAAGTGAGTTCTGAGCGAGCAGTGGTAGCAAGAGTTTCGACTGGGCGAGTGGAGAGTGACTCCTGAGGAGCAGGAGATGTGATACTTAATGCTTGCAATGCGGCAGTAGCATTGCTTAACTGTTCCATGATCTGGCGGAATTCCTGATCATAATTACCAATCATTTGACCCTGCTTGGCCACCGCAGCTTTCACAACAAAAGAACAGAAAACTCAACGCGTGAAAAGGCAAAACTCAACCACAGAGAAACGGGAGGAAAATAACAAAGGCAACTCAATAGATGAGGAAAAATCTCAATGCGTGAAAACAAAACCAAGGACGTCAAGGGAAGTAACTGGCAGCAGGCAAACGACGCAACAAACATAAACCTTCCCAAAATAAAAGTATAATGGATCGGAAGACAAATAGTTGGAGGAAAACTTGAGAAGGGCCAGAGATCAGCGCAGCTGGAGGAGTGGCATCCGAGCCAGCGCTGACACAGTACCTCAACAGCCAGACCCAATACGTCCCTTCACTGTTGAAGTCGACAACTCAGACGTGAGGCTACAAGCAGCACTCTAACTGTGCGTTCACACCGAAAGCGACAAGAGCGTCACGCCGACCGGAAGTCATTCATTTTCAATGAGAGTGAGCGACACCGAGCGACGGACGCGACGCGACCGTGAGTGGCGCAAAGTGAGCGAATCGAGCGACGCGAACAAGTTGAGCTCGGCTCAACTTTATGCAAATGAGCAGTGACGTGCGTCGGCGACTACCAATCAGAAAGTATATTTGCATCCTCCTCCGAAACTGCACCTCTGACTTTGGTTCCTACTGATTATTTGTTCCAATTGCAAAATGGAGGAGAGATTGATAGTGGCTGTCTCTGGATGTCCCGCACTTTACGATGTGTCCCTGTTTATTTACAGTACAAACTGTTTATTTTTGGAGGGAATACTGTTCATTTGTTAAAAAACATCTACAATAAATTAGCATATAGCCTATTATTGGTTATGATTTTTTTATACCTGTTTGATCCTTGGGTCTGGGATAAAAATTAAAAAAATAAAATAAACATTTTAGGTTTATATACTATGTGTTTTATACACACACTATGTTTTATACACGCACTCCTTTATAATCGTATGTCCTGTCATCAATAGATTAAAATAAATAAATACTGCGTCCTGCTTTTAAAACGTGATTTGAATATCTGTCACGTGCTGCATGCCGGCGTGATGTTGGACACGCCCCCACGCAACGCGATGCTGGCGACTCGGCGACGGAGATCGATTTTATCGCTTTCGGTGTGAATGCACAGTAACAGCGTGTCTCGAGGAGAGGCAGGCTGTGGCCAGTAGTCAATTTTTCCAAAAAAATCACCTCAGCTGAAAGGAACTACGTAGTATGAGATAGAGAGCTACACTGTAAAACATTTCAAGTTGGTTAAACTCAGCAACATAAGTTCCCCTGCTGCCTTAAAAAGCTGAGTAAACTCAACTTGAAGGAAACCTTTGTTACAACTCAAGATGTTAAGTTAAATAAGTTGTTCAAATACTGATTATTCATTGTTTCAACTTGATGCACTGAATTAAAACAACTTACTGTGTTTAATTTATCCATTAAAAAAATTATCTATTTAGTTAAATAAACAATTCAAGGTTCACACAGTTACTCAACATTTTTGTTCTTCTTTTACATACGCTGTTCAAACCAGGGGGGTATTCCAAGAAGCGGGGTTAACAAACTCTAAACTTAACCCTGAACTCGGAGTTGTCTTACCCCGATCTGACATACTCAGAGTTTTCGGTTCCAAAACAGCGGATCGGAGTTAAAGTAATCAGGGTCGCTCAACTCTGAGTAGGTTGACCCAGACAGAAGCGCGTTCACGCGTAACTATGAAAGGCATTCTTAATGGAACGCAGATAAATAGGATTTATCATGGACTTAAACGCGAAAATCAGCCGAACATCGTATTTCACACCACTGTAGCTTGAAGTATTAATGACTGCGTATGCAGAATATTTAGATATTATTAAACGTAAATGTAATACTGCGGTAGCTGCTAGAGAAAGGCAGTCAGCATGTCAAAAAATTGCCAACAGAGTTAATGCATGAGTGAAAATGATATTTTTATACTTAGCAGAAGGGTGCGATTATATTATTATTTTCTCCACCTTTATAATACTGTATTGAGTTTTTAAATATTTTTTTATTGAACACTTACTAATTCCAGGTCTAATCTGAGTGGTGTGAAACACACATGGCATCAGATAAAAATGAAGTATAAGAATATTGTACAAAGTAGTATGGCTGTACATAACTATATCTTATTCTTAAAATATATTATAAAATATATTTATTTACAGGAAAAATGAAATAATGAAACATAACAGTGAATTTGACTGTAATGTATATTAAAAGGTTACAGGGTGGATGGTGGGGTGGGTGGTGGTGCATGATTTAATGTGGAAAGCAGTGATTGCAGATGGAGTCTCTGACAACTCCACCATCTCTGTTGTCACCCACATGCATGTAAGGTTCCTCGTCTGTGGGCATGTCAGAGATGGTAGGCTGTCGCTCTTCCTGGATGGTTGCAATGTTGTGTAATACCACATATGCCATTATTATGTGGCACGCCCTATCAGGGGTTACTCTGAGCCCCTTCAGGCACTGGAACCTGGCCTCGAGGATTCCTAGGGTCATTTAAATTCTTGCCCTGGTTTTGCTGTGGGCCTGATTGTAGCGGGACTGTGGTCCAGGTACAGGATCTGAATAGGGAGTCATAAGGTAGGCCTATAGGACAGGCAGGGATACCCTCTGTCTCCATGAAGGAGGCCGTCATGTCCTATAATCACACTAGGGTTTGCAACGATTTAACTATTACACTGCATGTGAACAACTAGCAAAACTACCGCAAGCCTACTCTGTTCAGATTTGTTGTACAGTGTGGAATCATACACGGATCCTGGCTGTGACGGGCAGGTGTGAGCAACAAAAAGGAAGCGATCACGCCAAGTCTCAGGGAAAAAGGGTGGTTTAATATAAAGTGTGCAAACCTAAAACCCGTGCAATAGATCCAAATTAAGGATATAATGACCAGCGGTCAACTGGTACAAAGACAAGACATATATAGACAGACAAACGACCATCAGGTGGGAACGGATCACGGGCTCCGCCCACCTGAGGGGCGTACACGACGTCACAAAACAACAACAACACAGCCGCTGTGGACGGAGGCGGCCGGTAGGGGGCCGCCTCACCGTGACAGACCCCCCCACCAAGCCGCACTCCCCTCCACTGGGTGTGTGGCACACAGCGGCTGCACAACAACACGAAGGGGCAGGAAGGCAAGGACAGGCAGGGACACACCTCCTGCAGTCCACGAGCTGAAACACAAAACACATAACATTAGTCAGCTCACCTCCCTGGGCGGGACCCTGGACCGACCGGGCCGTTAACAACACAAAACCACGCCCCGGTCGGTCACAGGGCCCTCACGCCCTAACCGGCATTCAGCTGGTAAGCCCCATGGGTGTGAGGACGAGGGGCTACGGCTCCTCTCTCATCTCTCGTGTGTGTGTGGGTGTGCAGGCTACCTCTCCAAGGCGTGGCTACTTCACCTCCTGGACCTACCTCCTCCCAGAGCTGACCCCTGCCTTCTGCTAGGGGTCACCCCAGCCTCCTGGGGAGCCAACCCCTCCCGGGGCCTCTCATCTCAAGGTGGACTCCTCCACCCAACCCAGGAGCGCCAGAGACCGAGGCCCAGAGCACCCCCGACGCGGGCTAGGGAGCAGCCCCAAGGGCCTCCTGGTCACCCCGGGCAGGAGGGAGGATCTCCATCCCCAGCAGGAGCTTTTCAGACCGGAGCCCCATGGTCCCCAAACATCCGGGGGCCCCAGCCCTCTAGGGAGGGGCTCTTCACGACCGGGCTCCGATCACCCCACAACACAAGGGGGCTCCTGCCAGGTGGAGACCCCCACAAGGTCCAGGAACACTGCCAAGGAGAAGCACCTGCACAAAGAACACAACCTCACACACACACACACACACACACACACACATATATATACAAACAGGAAACACAAACGCGCCCTACCCTATTCAGGGCCTCCCTTGGGAGAGACGCCCTCCGTGCCACACCCCCTGGCACGGGACCACAGCCGGTCCCCCCCCAAACACACATTTAGGGGAGGAGCATGCGTGGAATTACATGTAACAGTTGACAACACGCTAGGACAAAACACACACGCAAATACTAGACAAACAAAACTGTGCACAAACAACGAACGGAACGGGATCCATACGTGCACGCTCGGGAGACACTGACGCGCCGCTCAGGTTCGCAGTCGCTCCCCCACATTAAACACAAGACGACGGGGGAGCGAGGCGACGGTGATGAGCGGTACCCGCGTCACACATGAAACATTCAACACAAACACAAACGAGCGACGCACACTGACCAACGTTACCGTTCATACGTACACAGACACCACACAAGACGAAGAGCATACCCAGGGAGACTGCCCTGGTCCTCGCCGTGCCACACACACAACACGGGCACGGTGGAGCTCTTCAAACAAACAGACAACAAACACGAAGAGTTTTTCCCAGAGCAGACAGCCCTGGTCCTCGCCGTGCACACACAACACAAAAGCACGGCGGAACTCTTCACAAAACACCACGCAGACAAACACTTACCACGAGACATGACCACGAACGAAGGAGAAAGAAAAAGAGACTCGGCGGCTTCCGAAGGGTGGCTGGTCATTCTGTGACGGGCAGGTGTGAGCAACAAAAAGGAAGCGATCACGCCAAGTCTCAGGGAAAAAGGGTGGTTTAATATAAAGTGTGCAAACCTAAAACCCGTGCAATAGATCCAAATTAAGGATATAATGACCAGCGGTCAACTGGTACAAAGACAAGACATATATAGACAGACAAACGACCATCAGGTGGGAACGGATCACGGGCTCCGCCCACCTGAGGGGCGTACACGACGTCACAAAACAACAACAACACAGCCGCTGTGGACGGAGGCGGCCGGTAGGGGGCCGCCTCACCGTGACACTGGCCATCTGGCTTCAACATTTGTGACGAGGTGGGAAGCATCACATATGATCTTGATGGGAAGAACGGTCAGTTACAATAGCTACGTTATTTTTGTTACCATTAAAGATAAGTATTCATTAAGGATTATAAAGGTTAGTACCTGTACATTAATGCTATGGATGAATTTTCATGTTCCAATGGTGCTGGAATAGGTAGCATATGTAGGTTCCATCAATACAGCCAATCACTCTAGGAAATCCTTAAAATGTAAATGGAATGAAGTTCGTTATATATTGCCTCTCCTTTGCTTAATTTCTTTATTGTCCGTGTGAATTAAAGACAAACCAATGATGCTGTGGAATTCCTCTTTGATGTCCATAACTGGCTTAAGCCCAGGAAACACCACAAAACCGGGCACTAGTCATTTTAATGCCGGACATAGTTTTCGGACAGACCGACATACAGTAGCTTTGCTGACAGATTCCGCATCTCCTACACTATAAAGAAAACTTCCACTAGCAAAAAACAAAGACCGATATATAACAATCTGGAGAGAATTTAGGGCTGATCCGCGATGTGTAATATTTGAAATGTTATTATAATAATAAAGTTATTGATGTAAGTAATGGATTGTGCTGAAAACGATAACGTTCATTAAAAAAATAATCCGAAAATGATAGTAGGCCTATGTCTATTCGGGGTTTTATAAGGCGTTCCCGACGAAGAACCCCATGAATAAACTGAGTTTCAATATCCACATGATCTTCGAGGAAAGGACACGTCATGATGACGTGTTTGTAACTCTGGGTCAGGTCCAAGTTAACCTGCCAGCGAGCAGGTTAGCTTCAGAGCATAAGTTGCTATAGTAACTGACTCCGGTTCTCTCTAAGCTCGGTTTCTGGAACGGAAAACCTTGAGTTTCCGTGAACTCTGAGTTAACTTACCTGGGTTTTCTCGCTTAACCCGCTTCTTGGAACACCCCCCAGGTCATCACTCTTCCAACACGACATGAACACGGTGAGCCTAACAGTGCTAAAATAAACACAAGTGACTGTATGGAACAAACACATATGACCAAAACAAACCACATAATAACATAATCTATCACATTTAAGCAAACATTTACTCTTTTAGCATACCGCTTCGTGCCGCAAGTGCTCATGGGAGGTAGCGTACTCCATGCTCCACCCCTATACACCAGTGGCAATGCCATGATAGTTTAATAATTTTAAAGAGTCTAAAGAGTAAAGACAAATTCTTCAACACCAACAGATAAATAGAGTGTTACAATGCACGACATATGTTAGGAGCAATTTTGCAGGTTTTGAATAATGAAAACCCGCTATCGCTGCTGTGTGGTTCTGTTGTAAATGCTACTCCAGCTTGCCAAAGTCCACTTGGTGAATCACTCTGCATTCAGATTGCCGTCCGGAGTCAGGCGTGTCCCTCCGCCGCTGAAAGTACTTCCCTATAGTTGAATTTTTGTCGCTCCTTGTTAATATTAATTGCTATGCCGCTGTATAAAAGTGGTTAGCCCAATGCTCCCATGGTTTTAAAGTTGTAAAAAGTATTCCAATATTTTCTAAATTCTAAAATGGTGCCTACATCTCTGCATATTCAAATCTTCCCACTTTCCTTTTTTTAACCAATAACTTACAAACATAAGTTAAATAAACTTGGGAAATTCTGAAAAAACTCACCAGAAGTTAAGACAACGTGGTATTTTAAGTTATTTTTATTTAAGACGAAGGAACTTGAGTTGAATATCCTAAACTTACCATGGCAATTGGAATTGAAAAGAAGAAGTGAGTTCACATAACATAATGTGGCTGTAATGTTTTACAGTGTACTGGTGATGAAGCTCGCCATTGAAGAGTGGAGGCACTCTCTGTCTTCCAGGCATTCATTAATGATTTACTCAGGGGATTTATAGGCAAGTCTGTCATAACGTACAGTGATGATCTCCTGATCTATTCCCCAGACCATCACACATACATACAGCAGGTATGCACAGTTCTCCAGACCCTCCTCAAGAATAAGCTTTATGTAAGGCCTGAGAAATGTGAATTCCACAAACAGGCCTTATCTTATCCAGGGTACAATATTATGAAATGAGAAATCTCCATGGACAACAAAAAGGTGGAAGCTATCCCTCAATGGCACTGGATGGCGGTGACGTCCAGCACGGGCAGGTCTGGGGATTACGGGTGCATGGCAGAAACATCTAGTGGAAGTGCTACAGGGTTTCCAGGAGTGCTGCGCTGACAGTCAGTAGTGGCAGGTATGATGATTATGGGCACGGCAGTGACATCTAGTTGCACCGTGAAAGCGGAATCTGGAGGATCAATTATGATGTCCAGCAGTGGCCACGTCCAGCAGTGGTGGCCACAGGAGTTCTCAGGCTGCAACAGAGGCATCCAGCCAGCAATGGTGGATCCAGGGTTTCTAGGGGTTGCATTGACATCCATCAGCGGTGGATCCAGTCCTTCTGGAGGTGTGGCCAGGGAATAGGAACTGCAGTTATGGTCTCACCCATACCTGGAACAATAACTGAAGGCATAATTTTTCCCATGGTTGTAGCCAGAGGTGTGGGTTTACCCACACGAGGAACCGGAACTGGATTTTTAAAATAAACTTCAGTTCCCTACCATTGCCCTCGACCAAAAGAAACAACTCAAAGAACCATTCCAGGTCAAGAGAAGTTATACACACAATTCCCATGATGCAGAGTGGTAAAACCCCTAGACCTGAAGGATTTCCAATTGAATTGTATAAAACATCTCAACTAAATTAGCCCCTCTCTTAACATGTTTTAGCAGTCATTTGAAAAGGGCAAGCTGCCTCAATCTCTCACAGAGTCCTCGATTACTGATGCCAAATCAAGACTGGTGTAAATTACCACCTTAAACAATTTAAATTTCTGCACCATATATACATAAGTAGGGCAAAGATATCCTCACTCTATCCTTATTTCTAATATAAATTCGACTGTCTTGGGCTACATGTTTTGGCTATGTCCCAAATTAACTTGCTAATAACTGGTCATCTATATTTCATATTATTTCAGATCTGTGGACTGACAATTCAGTGCACAGATATTTGGAGCCATATTTAGGGGTTATTGATTACATTTGAGGTTTCAGTGTATGAGGACAATCTCACCCATAAACAACGATGAAAATGTCCTTTTTTTCACTGCTAGCACACAGAGAATATGCTAAATTATGTGATTTTAGAAGGTGAAGGCAACACGGTGGTTTGGTGGTTAGCATGTTTGCCTCTCAGCACTGGGGTCTTGGGTTCAAGTCCCTATATGAGTGGAGTTTCCATGTTCTCCCTGTGTCTGCGTGGGTCTCTGGTTACCTCCCACAGCCCAAAGACATGGAGGTTAGGTAAATTGGCAGTACCTGACAAATTTTCTATGAGTGAGTCTGTGTTTCTTCATGTTCAATTAAAACAGTTGTCTCAGTGTCTGTGCATGAATGTGTGTGTGCGTCACTAGGGTCTGTCCTCTCTCCCCTTCCTGCACCCCATTCAGCCCCCCAGGGGGCTATGGATTCTGGTAGAGAGTACGCTTTGTGCAATTGGCTGCTGCTTCTTGGTTGTGTAAGAGTTGTACCTGTGTTAAAATTGTAAAGTGACCCTAGGTATCTTGAAAGGTGCTTTATAAATTGAACATCCCCCACCGCAATCAGAGTTCTGAATCAGAATAACTTCACATTTCAGACTGTCCAGACATGGGTACAGAAGTATGATGTGTAATTCCACTGTTAAAGAACTCTTTCCTCAGGAATAACCTGCACCGTACTGTTCCATATTTACACCCCACTGTCACTTTACTGTAGCACATGTCTACAATTGCACTATTGCACTTTCTCCTGCAGATAATCTTGTTTCTGTTCAGGCACAACACTATACATACCACTGTAACATATATTTTCACTGTAATTGACACATTGTAACCTCTGGTGTAAATTTAAGAACCTCTACTAAAGTAGCTTATATTTATTACTTATTTAGTGTGTATCTCTTGACTATGTATATACTAGTGGGGAACCATCAGGGCCCTCTATGCCCTCTCAGAGGGCCTAATGTAACGATTGAAAGACATGGAGAGGGATCCTTGTGCGAAAGCTAGAGGCTTTTATTTAAATAGACAGGCACAGTGGTAGCACACGAGGAAACAATGGTGGTGTGAAGAGCAACTCTCGTAGCTACGTGGCGGTGGTCAGTTCGGTCTGAGGTCGTGACGGGTAGGCAGAGTCCGTGAGGTATCCGAGGGCTAAGCAGGAGACGAGGTCTAGGAAACAGGCAGAGGTGGGTACACAGGGTAAACAGTAACAGGGAGTAACGCTTGGTATGCAACATGGTTGGCAATATTTTGCGTCTGGCAGGTGGAGCGAAAGGGTATAAGTATGTGAGGAATGTGGGCGTGGTGATGGGGAACAGCTGAGCAGGGGCAATCAGGTGACATTCCTGACATTACCCCTCCTCAACGGAGCGTTTCTAGATGCTCTACGATGAGAAGGCGGACAGCCACGACCCCTGGGGGCAGGGAAATGTGGATGGGCAGCATGGAAGTCCGAGATGAGTGAGGGACAGAGCACATCCCGTGCTGGCACCCAGGCTCTTTCCTCCGGACCAAAGCCCTCCCAGTCGACGAGGTACTGGAGACCCCCGCGACGACGTCGGGACTCCAGCAGCTCCCAGACAATGTACGCCGGCTGACCATCAACATCCAGGAGCAGGAGCGGCCGGGCGGCGGGCAGCAGGACCCGGATGATGGGCCGCAGGGACCGGATGACGGGTGCCGTACAGATGCCATCAGGGGGCGTGGCCGCCGTGCAGATGCCTTCGGGGGCATGGCCGCCGTGCAGACACCATTGGGGGCCGTGGCCACCGGAACGCACTCATCAGGGGGCGTGGACGACCCCATCCGGGTCGCGGGAACGGGAGGCGTGGACGACCTCATCCGGGTCGCGGGAACGGGAGGCAGAGGCGACGAAGAGGCGACAGTGGAAGCCGGGACCAACGGGCTGACGTCATCTGGAGCCGGGACCACCGGGCTGACGTCGTCTGGAGCCGACCACCGGGCTGACGTCGTCTGGAGCCTGGACCACCGGGTTGACGTCCTCGGGAGGCGGGACCACCGGGCTGATGCCACCGGGGGGCGTGACTGCTATACCGACGTCATTGAGGGCGGAGCCTCCTGGCTGGCATGGCCACTACTCCCCCCCCAAAAAATTCTTGGGGAGCCTTTGGGGAGTGGCTTCCGGGAGTAGCGGAGGGAGATCCTCTCCCACGGGGTCCTGGGCAAGCCTGGAAGGACACACAGACACACAAGCTCCTCGGTTGCTCTCTCTGCGACGGCTCCACCTCCCTCAAGGCGTCGGGAGCTTGCAGTGGTCATAGAGAGCCAACCAAGGGTTAAGCAAACGCTCGTCTGTGCATTCAATCCGTCTGCCCGTGACTTGCGCTACAGGTTGCTCCTCCCTGTAGTATTCGCCAAGCCGGGCAGACACACAGCGCTCGATCGGAGTCTCGTCTGAACTGAACTGAAAGTGGCTGCGCTTTCTTAGGTCTGCGAGGAGACCTCCTTGTTCCCACAGCGCCAGGGGTATTCCTGTCTCTGGTTTGTTCGTACTGTAATACAGGAGAGGCGAACCGAATTAAACCAGCCAACATCTCATTACAGCGAACGAACTTACCAGAGTCTCGCTCTCTCTGTGTGTCCTTGGGTGATCGGTTATTATGTAACGCAGCTCGCACTGCGGAGCGAGGGGATGGACACAAATGCTGAGAAGAGTGAGATTTAATAATGGGCATACCATCATCGTCGTCGCTGAAACAGTCCGGGGTCATAACGGGAGGGCAGTCAGAATAACAAGCATACACTGGCATGATGAGACAGGGAAACGCTAACAAGGCAGGGAGACACGGAGCACAAGAACAACGGGCGGGAGTAATCAAAACTAGGAAGTACAACACACTAAGATCCACCAAGACAACCAAACAACCAAAATAACCAACGCAGGACAAGGGAGACTCAGGAGCTAATATACACAGGACTGAAACAAGGAACGGGTGAAGACAATGACACAGGGGTGTGGTAATTAACAGGGAATCACGGAGACAAACGAGCAGGGCGGGATGAACAGGCAAGGAACACAGACACGAGGGAATCTGGAGTGACCGCTAAGGGAGGGGGGCGAGGCCATACGTGACACCTAAAATATTCTTAAAACATAAATATATATTACAATAGGTTTCCCACACTATGTGTGTGAACCCTAATAATACAATTGATCCAATTTTACTTTATCTACTTACAGTTTGACAATCGACATCTAAACAATTACAAAAATATAACCAAATAAATTATTCAACCGTGTCTATTAAATCTGTGTTGGAAGGTGAGGGGTTAAGTGAAAGCCTGTGAACCTCCCCCTATAAGGACTGTGATGCCTCCGCAGAATGTTGGTGATTGGTGGTCCCGCTGTTCGTTTACAGAGGGCCAGGCAGTTATAATTCAGCCCAATGCCAATTTCAAATGACAGTAAAATTGACCAATCATATCTTCCGTCTTAGTGGGTGGGCTTAACTGTATGATAATGTCCGCCCACTGTGGCGATGCTAGCTAGTGTTAGCATACTACTGCTAGCTAGTTTTGATTCATTCCTTTGATGCCCTCGTGCGCGTTGTTTACATATTCCGCTCCAGAGGAACATGGATCTGTGGAACCTTATTTTGCTTAAGAAGTTATCTAGTGCAGATGTCATTGTTTATTGCGTTTCTAAAGATGTACTGTCGTCTCAATTTTTTTTCTTTTATCTTTATTGCAGTTAATTAGGAGAGGAAACATTTTTTTGGGGTGGGGAGCGGGCCCAGGTTTAATGGTCATGGTTCGCTACTGGTATATACTGTGACGTGTGAGACGCGGGGACAGAGGCGGCCAGAAGTGAGGTTTAAAACTGAGCAATTTTATTACCCATAGGCTTTATAGAAAAGGCAAAAATAAATAGCACTGCAAACAGACAGTGTTAGCACTTCTTTAAGTAAAGGACGAGCACGCAATGGTAGCAGCAGCGGAGAGAGGTCCAGCATGGATACTCCATCGGGGCAATGTGCAACACTGGACCGAACGACCTGCGGGAATAAAAAGGGTGCCCAACATAATGGGGAACAGGTGCTAGTACTCAGGTGAATGGGATGGCAGGAGTGGTTTAGTGCTCGGGGCGTGTGTTGTGAGTGATCACGAATGGGAACACGCGCCCTCTGGTGGCAACCCGGCCTCCCCACATACTATATGTATATATATATATATATATATATATATATCAGTGGGGAACCGTCAAGGCCCTCTACGCCCTCTCAGAGGGCCTAAAATATTCTTAAAATATACACTACCGTTCAAAAGTCTGGGGTCACCTAGACAATTTTGTGTTTTTTCCTGAAATCTCGTACTTTTATTTATCAAATGAGTTGCAAAATGAATAGAAATATAGTCCAGACATTGACAAGGTAGAAATAATGTTTTTTTTTTTTTTTTTAATAATATTCTACTTTAAACTTTCGTCAAAGAATGCTCCCTTAGCAGCAATTACAGCATTGCAGACCTTTGGCATTCTAGCTGTTAATTTGCTGAGGTAATCTGGAGAAATTTCACCCCATGCTTCCAGAATCCGCTCCCACAAGTTTGATTGGGTTAATGGGCACTTTTTTCGTACCATACGGTCAAGCTGCTCCCACAACAGCTCAATGGGGTTGAGATCTGGTGACTGCGCTGGCCACTCCATTACCGATAAAACACCAGATGTCTGCTTCTTCTCTAAATAGTTTGTGCATAATTTGGAGGTGTGCTTTAGGTCATTGTCCTGATGCAGGATGAAATTGGCTCCAATCAAGCGCTGTCCACAGGGTATGGCATGGTGTTGCAAAATGGAGTGATAGCCTTCCTTATTCAAAATCCCTTTTATCTTGTTCAAATCTCCCACTTTACCAGCACCAAAGCAACCCCAGACCATCACATTACCTCCACCATGTTTGACAGATGGTGTCAGGCACTCTTCCAGCATCTTTTCAGTTGTTCTGCGTCTCACAAATGTTCGTCTGTGTGATCCAAACACCTCAAACTTTGATTCATCTGTCCAAAACACTTTTTTCCAATCTTCCTCTGTCCAATGTCTGTGTTCTTTTGCCCATATTAATATTTTTCTTTTATTAGCCAGATATGGCTTTTTCTTTGCCACTCTGCCCTGAAGGCCAGCATCCCGGAGTCGCCTCTTCACTGTAGACGTTGACACTGGTGTTTTGCGGGTACTATTTAATGAAGCTGCCAGTTGAGGACCTGTGAGGCGTCGATTTCTCAAACTAGAGACTCTAATGTACTTGTCTTCTTGCTCAGTTGTGCAGCGGGGCCTTCCACTTCTCCTTCTACTCTGGTTAGAGCCTGTCTGTGCTCTCCTCTGAAGGGAGTAGTACACACCATTGTAGGAAATCTTCAGTTTCTTGGCAATGTCTCGCATGGAATAGACTTCATTTCTCAGAACAAGAATAGACTGTCGAGTTTCAATTGAAAGTTGTCTTTTTCTGGCCATTTTGTGAGTTTAATCGAACCAACAATTGTAATGCTCCAGATTCTCAACTAGCTCAAAGAAAGGTCAGTTTTATAGCTTCTCTAATCAGCAAAACTATTTTCAGCTGTGCTAACCTACTTGCACAAGGGTTTTCAAAATATCCAATAGCCTCCTTACACAGTTAGCAAACACAATGTACCATTAGAACACTGGAGTGATGGTTGTTGGAAATGGGTCTCCATACATCTATGTAGATATTGCATTAAAAACCAGATGTTTACAGCTAGAATAGTCATTTACCACATTAATAATGTATAGAGTGTATTTTTGATGCATTTAGTGTTAGCTAAATTGAAGTAATTGAAATATTATTTCATAAATAAGAACATTTCTAAGTGACCCCAAACTTTTGAACGGTAGTGTACATATATATAATTTATAAAAAAAAAATATCTACTTACAGTTTGACAATCGACATCTAAACAATTACAGACATATAAGCAAATAAATTATTCACCCATGTCTATTCAATCTGTATTGGAAGGTGAGGGGTTAAGTGGAAGCCTGTGAGCCTGTTTCTCCCCCTATCAGGACTGTGATGCCCGCTGTTCATTTACAGAGGGCCTGGCAGTTATAATTCAGCGCAATACCAGTTTCAAATGACAGTAAAATTGACCAATCATATCTTGCCTCTTAGTGGGCGGGCTTAACTGTATGATAATTTCCGTCGTTAGCGTACCACCGCTAGCTAGTTTCGATTCATTCCTTTGATGTCCTTGTGCGCGTTGTTTACATATTCCACTCCGAACCACGGAGCTGTGAACCTTATTTAGTTGGAACCTTATTTTGCTTAAGAAGTTATCTAGTACAGATATTATTGTTTACTGCATTTCTAAAGCTGTACTGTCGTCTCAATTTTTTATTTTTTATTTATTGCAGTTATTCAGGAACGGGAAAAAAAATTCGGGGGGTAGCGGGCTTAGGTTTAATGGTCACGGTTCACTACTGATATATATACATGTTATTAATGATATATATACATGTTATATACATATATATATATATATATATATATATATATATATATATATATATATATATATATATATAACATGTTAATGATTATGACCATGTTATTGATTAAGTTGATTTTGTTTATTCTTTATTATTTTAACATTTCAGTACTAATTTCATGGGGTTTGTTTTCATTGGGTTTGTACTGGTCAAACTATATGTGCTTGAATACAGAGCTCAGAATTGTGTTGTTTCTGTCTATCTTGTACTTCAATAAAGACACTTGTGCTTAGTCGATAAAATCCATGTGGGTAATATTGTGCCCATCAGTCAGGTATACTGCATGAACCACACAAATTGTGCGCACATGCAGAAATGTCAAATATCTTTTAGAAAATGGTTTAGTTCTCCCTGTTTCTAGGAACTGTTGTTCTTGTTCTGTTCCCAAAGCCAGATGATATGCAGAGATTTTGTACAGGTTATGGCTAGGGGGCGTCCAGAGTAAAATGTTTAAATACCTCTGCCCTATGGCCTCTAGTTATTCAAATCAGAATAAATAAATCAGCCAACTTTAGTGCAAAGTGACCAAATGAATGAATGAATGAATGTTCGATTTATATAGCGCCTTTCTAGATTCTCAAGGCGCTTTACAATTTAACACAGGTACAAGTCACAGACAATCAATCACACACACACCGGCGAGAAGCGGCAGCCAATTGCGCACAGCGTACTCTCTACCGGAAGCCACAGCCCCCTGGGGGACTGAATGGGGTGCAGGAAGGGGAGAGAGGACAGACCCTAGTGGCAAAGCACCATCCACCACTGGGCATACAAGCACACACACGCACGCACACAGACACTACTTTTTATTGAACATAGAGACACAGACACACACTAAGGGAGAATTTTTTGTTGACTGCCAATTTACCTAACCTCCATGTTTTTGGACTGTGGGAGGAAACCGGAGATCCCGCAGGAAACCCACGCAAACACAGGGAGAACATGGAAACTCCACTCAGATAGGGACTTGAACCCAAGACCCGTGCTGAGAGGCAAACGTGCTAACCACCAAGCCACCGTGTTGCCAAAGTGTTCACACATTGAAGACTCCCAAAATTCCACAAGTAACAATAAACTTAGTAGATGACATTGAACACTAATTAAATAAAGCATACGTTAAAGGATTAATCTATTCACAATGTTACAATTTTTTTCTTCACTTTGCTAGCTGAATCCTACTTGAGTTATAAAGGCACAAAAGTAATGTGAAATTAAATCTGTAATGTGGAATTAAATCTGCTCTGGAAACAACCTGAACGTTGACAATGAGTAATTAAACAGTCTACAAGTCACAATGTACTTAGCTGATGCTCTGAACCATGGATAAAATATAGCATAAATTAGGGGATTGACAGAAGAATTGATGCATACAAGCCAGCTAAGAACAGTCCACACTAATGACATAGACGTGATATTTTCAAATGACAGATAACATAGACTAACAGGTATCCAGAGAGAGAGATAAACACCAACAACAATGCCCAGTGTTTTTGCTGCTTTAGAATTAGAAAACTTAAAAACTTTGGCTCTGTGTTCGTTTGAGGTAGCATTCAACACAGATCTCACAGCTTTAGCTTGACGTCTTGCCAAAGTAAAAATCCTTGAATACAATACAAGTATAACTGAACATGGGCACAGAAATGAAATCACTAGATCAACAGTTGCCACAGAAGATTTTGAGACTAAAATACACTCCCCATAGCATCTGCTCACGATCTGATACTGAAGAAGATGATTGTTAAAGTAGAAATACATCAGGATATACAACAGAGAACAAGACCAGCCTAGAACTATTAATAAAGACATTTTACACACTGTGACTTTAGTGGAATACAACAGAGGGTCACTGATAGCAATGTACCTGTCAATTGCAATGAAAACCATATTACACACAGATGATGACATTGAGATCAAATTGATTACTAGAGCAACTGTGCATGTCATTTTACCAAGATACCAACAGCTGTCTCTTAGTTGCATTATATTCACAGGCATAACAACCAGACCCACGAGAAGATCAGCTACTGCCAGAGAGAGGATGAGCAGATTGGTTGGAGTGTGGAGCTGTTTGAAGTGAGAGATGGAGATGATCACCAGCAGGTTCAAAAACACAGTACACACAGAGATAAAAGATAGAAGAATGAATAAGAATATATTCCCAGTTCCTGTTCTGACCTCCTTTATACATGATACATTTTTGTTAGGAAAGCAGTACTGAACTGTAATGTTGTTCATTTTAAGTATCTTCAGATATGCCAACTGGAGCTGATCAGAATATGTTGTCTCTGGACTGATGAATTTGCCTTTGCAGATAGTGTATTTATACTGAAGTATGAATCCTCTTACTAACATTTGAATGGCTACTTTGTACCCAGCATCATTCATTTAATATTTATTACTGTCATGACCAGTGGTGGCCTGTAGGGGAGTGGAAGTATTTACAGATAAAACTTAGCTGTCAGTATCATAAATCATGTAAAATTTTTCATCTAACATTTTGCAAACATGGTCATTTAAAAAATGTTTGTACATATTTTATACATGTCTTAAATACTAATACCTATTAAATTAATGCATACATAATGTGCCTGTGCACAATACTAAAACACTGCCAGTAATTTCAACATGTGGTTTCACAGCACCCAGTGACACATACAGAGCTCATGAACAAGCTGAGCAATGCTGGAATCCAAACACCAGGAACATCAACCATGATCTCACCTGCTCATTTAGTGGAGAAAGTACCATAATTGTGACCACTCCCCCGGTCACAATCCCCAAACTGTTGACGCCTGTTCCTTGGATCGTCACCTACAGTAGGCTACTGGGCTGCATCTCTGGACTGTGATGAGTTCACCTTTCTCACCGTTGTTGCCATTTGGCCTGAGTATTTCTGTTTCATGCACCATGGATAATAAAGGTTTTAGTTTACAGCCTCTGCCTCCTGCTGCCTCTATCCCCGCGTCACAGAATGTGCAGCCTGGAGCAGCTGGATGTACGGAGGTTTCACCCATGGAGGTTCTCGCCGTAGGATAATCGGGAGACAACAACAAGAACTTGGCAATTTGAGTGAACTCCTGAAGTCGCTGACCACTTGTGTGCAGAGTCTCTCCCTACAGGCAAACAGCGAGACGTCCTCTCTGGCCAACCAGACAGAGATGAAGAAGGTGTTCATTGCACCTCCAGAGGCTTATTGAGGAGACCCCATAGGATGTGATGATTTCCTTGTTCAGTGCCAGTTGTACTTCATGTACCATTCACAGATGAGTGACCAGGCGAAGGTATCGTATATAATCTCCCACTTAATCACCAAAGCACTGACATGGAGAGCAGCGCTGTTGATGGGAGATTCACCACTCGTTAAGAACTTTCAGGGTTCCCGCGTGTCCTTAAAAAGTCTTAAAATGTCCTAATTTAAAATCTCTTTAATTAAGGTCCTATATTTTCCTAAATTTACCGTAAATTTGCTGTAGGTATTTAATTTTCGGATGGTGAGTTTAATGCCGTTGGGAAAAGCACAGTGGTAAAGCATCTAATAGTGTGTATTTGATTAATTAAATTTGTACATATAAGTTGTAGAAATTTTCAATTGGGAAATTAAAAAAGTTCTGAAAGCCCTGCACTACCTGTTTTATTGTGCACCTGCAAGGAAGGAAGACTTTGTGTTACTAACCAAGTGTGATAGATTTCCTCTGCCATTTTGTGGACATCACTGGCTGGAAAACCTTCCAGCAGTTGAGAGAGCGATTGAAATTTGGCCATATATTGTCTCCTATGTAGATACGGTCAAAGCCAAGAAGCTCCCCAATCCAAGGTCATCATCGTATGACACCATCACAGAAGCACGGATGGATTCCATTATCCTGGCAAAGTTGCACTTCTTCATGAGTATCTTAAGAACTTTTCAGCCATTTCTCACCAAGTACCAGACAGATGCCCCGATGATTCACTTCTTAGGCAGAGATTTGGAGGATCTAATCAGGGTAGGCCTAATGACACCTGAAAATGTATTAAAGGTTTAGTCATTTAAGCATCGTTACTTACAGAGGATATGAAAGATAAAACAAAGTAATTAATGTTCACCATGTTGATGTTTGTAGAATATATTGTAAATACAGTAATACTTATTCAGATTTTGATTATAATAATTACTATGCCTGTGCTATTCTGTTTTCAGAGCCTTCTCAGGCAGTTTATAAAGCGAGGTGTCCAGTTTGATGTTTCCCCAGTAAATCTGGTCAAGCTTGATGTGACAGACCAAAAGTTTTGGGTCCGTCCAAACCAAGTGGACATTGGCTTGGGAGCGACAGCTGCCCTCAAGGTACCATTTAATATATTGGATGACTTCAACAATAGGCCCTTTTCACAACAAAGCGGAAATACATCACCGCCGGGTAAAACAAGTTCCTGTACTCGCAGAAGATAGTTGTTGTCAATTCACCCCAGCATGGAGCATGTATTTACTTCATCCCTGTCGTCGCTGCCGAGACTGAATTTTGAAGACGTTTTCAGGATCAGTGGAGAACATTCAACAACGAAGGGTTCCAAGTTGAATAGAGGCTACAAATTGTTTGTACCAGAGCTAGATGCTAGCGGACCAGGGCTAGATGCTAGCGGACCAGGGCTAGATGCTAGCAGACCAGAGCTAGATGCTAGCGGACCAGAGCTAGATGCTGTTAAGGATTTGATGTGTGAAAGCATGCTAAAATATATTTAAACTACAATACACGAGTATTATGTAATCTTTATAAGTTGATTAGCCTTAAAGTATTAATCAAAGATTAATTACTTTATGTTTTGTTTACATTACATTATTGATCAAGTTGTTTGTTATTAAGATTGATCAAGTTGTTTGTTATTAAGAATATCTGTGTAAGTGCTGGTGTGCCTTTTCCAAAACTATGAGTGTTTGCAGTTTGCTAAAAGTGGGATGTGAAACAGGAGTCCTCACTGACCCGATTTGGTAAGGTCAAGCGAGAGACCACGCTTCCAGAAAAAGGGAAACAGCTGTAGGTTTTGACATGATAAATGTTCACCTCTTTTACCTGACAAGGGGGATGCCATAGGAGCGTATATAGTGAGGGAGAAGCGGACAGATGTCAGAGCTACACTCTGGATGACATGACTAGCGTGTCTCTTCTGTGTACTCTCAGGGTACCCTTTTTAATATTCCATTATTATTGCTTGATTGTATTAGCTTTAATAAATAATTAAAAGACACAAGACTGGTGACGTTCTTATTTGCATTAAACGGATGCGCTGTGCTAAGAAAGAGTGGTAGCACAACAATGTTACCGCAAATGTTCAAATCTTCCATAACCTCCGACTCTGGTGGACGAACATGTACTCCCAGCCGAGAGCTTGCTCTTTCAAATGCGGACAGCAAATGTTCCACTGAAACCGGCTGGGAACAGCACCGACTTTTAGTCGCGAGCTTCCTACTGTGTAGTCTGCAGCAGTGAAATGCTGGTGACAGACGATGCTCCACAAAGTTTTCCCCTTCATCTCTCCTAATTGCACAAACCCATTTTCTTTTCTGCTCGTCGTCAGCCGGAAAACCGTGGAAACTGAGATACGGCTGTTTTTGCTTCGAGATCAAACACCCTGGTACACTGAAAAAGCTCTTGTTATTGAACTCTGCCATTGTTTAATGTGTAACAGAAGTAACTTTACCCTGCGACTGTAGGTTGCCAGGTCCTACAAATCCTGCTCAAAGTTAGTGTAAAACCCACCCTTCAGAAGCCTAAACTGTGATTCCACACATATTGCATGACCATCCAGCTACGGAAAGACTGATTGTAACGATGTTTACAAACAACAGTCTGTGATTCTGAAACAGGATTTTAACCATCTGCTCGACATTCTGGAGTTTTCCCGGTGTGAAGTGTTCATTTCTGGACCGATATCAACTGCACGTCGAGGCAGTGGTCACTTTACCAGACTGCTGGCTCTAAACAGCTGCCTCACTACAGCCTGTGCTCATCGGAAGGTAAACTTCAATGACAATTTCAACATCTTTTGGAGGCGTCCTGAGCTTTTTAAACCTGATCAGCTTCACCCTAACAGGGCTGGGACTCAAATGCTTGTGGATAATCTAATGTATGGAATCACTCACATGCGGAACCTGCACCCAACCGCCAGCAGTAACGTCAGTAATGTCAGTCAAAGGAGCCCACCATCTCCTGTCAGAGAATCTGTCCACAGTCTCAGAGGTAAACTCCAGGAGATTGAAGAGGTTCTGCAATACTACAGTCTGCAGTCTTGTAGGAACTCACCTACTTCTCCTGCACACTCAGTGATTTCTCAGGTCTGACACACTGGAACCCATGCTCCTAGTCAGTGCTACATTCCAGTTCTTTAAATAGCCGGTGGCATGGCTCTCAGAATCAAAATAAAAATGTAATCAGAAGAAAACATAAGGGTACAAAACATTGTAACAAACAAAATTTGATCCCAGTGAAATGCAAAAGTGATGTAGGCAGAGGCTGTTCTTTAATTAGGCAAACCTAGGCATTTGCCTAGGGCCCCGACCAAATCTGTCCTCCATAGGGGCCCCCAAATCTGACCATCCCAGCTACAGTAAATACACAAAAAACAATGTTAATTTGTTACTTATGTAAAGTAAAGAAAAACATATTTCTATTTAAAAAACAACAGAAATATCAGTAGAATACCGAATTAATGTCTAAATACTAATTGTCCAAACACACATACCCCCCTCCGTTGCTTGCATTGAACTAGTCCATAATATGATGACGTAGCAATGTGCGACACGACGTGACTTCAAACCAAAACAGCGGGAAGTGTACGCGACTAGAGTGAAAGCTGTCACAGTGAACATGAAGCGGAGTTATGAAAGTGGTTCTGCTAAACGAAAGAAACGGGCAGAGAGCAAAGTAATCACAGATGCACTGCCAAAATTGACCTCCTTATTTACACCTCGTGCAAACCCGCGACATGCTCAAGCTCCGCTGTTGAGGAACATGAAGAGGTGTTTATGGAAGCTGAAGCAGGGGAAGACGAAGATTATTTGGTGGTGAGTAAGTCCTACACTGTCACAAGCAGAAAACTTACTAAACAAAGGACAATAACATTTCTTATTTTTCCCCCATACACAAAAGCTACATTTGCTTTAGTGAAAACTACAAACTTAAAAGACCATGTTTATTGTAAGGCCTTTTTAAATCATGCACCAACATTACTGTATGCACTAAGCAAAACAAATACATACACCAAATCAAATAAACATATCTTTTTTGGCCTGCACATTATATCGGTTTAGCATCAATAATGTAATGTTTTTTCGGTGTACCAGGAGCAGTGGAGACTATTTAAAAATAGCCTGACCCTGCGCATTGGCCAGAAAAGTTGACAGACTCTGAGCGTTGTTCAATTGTACACAAAAACACTGGACATGGACTCAGTGATTACAAGATTTGCAGAAGCCAAAGCTCGCAGGGTCAGACTGTATAATGTATACAAGGCCTCTCAGCTATACACAGCTGATATCAGATGATTCAACTTCAAATGAGAGAGAATGAGACTTGAAAAGAAAGTTTTTAAAGTTCAAAATTCAGAAAGTTCAAAAACAATAGAAACTTGGCAAAGACAAGAACAAGAAGAACAGACTAGTAAGACAGGCAAAAGGAGAGAATGAGTCCTTATAATGGGGAAGGAAAAACAGGGTCACAGATGAGAATAACAGGGATACAGACAGTGAAAAGAGAGGGACAAAGAGAAGGTAATCGTAAAAAAACATTGACCTATTTATTGTATTCGAGCGTATTGCTACTACTTTGAATTGGCCTAAAGAGGTTTGGACACTTTTATTGCAGTGCAAATTAATAGGTAAGGCTCAGGAGGTTTGCTCGTCCTTGCCCTTGCAGGATAGTCTGCAATACGAGTTAGTTAAAGCCGCTATATTGCGTGCATACAAACTGTTTCCCGAGGCATATCAACAGAAATTCCGGACTCATAAGAAAAGTACGACTCAAACGTTTGTGGAGTTTGCCAGGGAAAAAGAGATTTTACTGGATAAGTGGTGCACCGCAAGCAAAGTGTTTGCTGACTTTGCTTCTCTGCGTGAACTAGTTCTCCTAGAAGAGTTGAAAAACTGTTTGTCTGAGCGTGTAGTTGTGTATCTTAACGAACGTAAAGTGTCATCTTTGTCTGAGGCGGCGATTCTTGCTGATGAGTACGTTTTAACGCATAAAGTTGTGTTCAAAGAGTTCAAATCAGAGTTACTCACGACACATGAACGGCGACCTAAACCCACACAACCTGCTCGTTTATTTGATGAGTGTTTTTACTGTCATAAACCCGGTCATTTGATTGCACATTGCCCTGTGTTGAAGCGCAAAAATGAACGGAGAAACCCGAAAACTGCTCCAAACCAGAGCGTTGCTTTGGTAAAGACGCGTGTTACGAGTTTAGCGAGTTCTGTGGTGCCTGGTAAGCCAGACCCAAGTTACCAGCCGTTCATCACCCGAGGAACTATATCGGTTGAAGGTAGCGAACACACTCCGTATCCAATTACGATCTTGCGTGATACGGGTGCTACACAATCTTTTGTTTTAGCTGGTGAGATGCCCTTCTCGGATCGGTCATTTTGCGGTTCATATGTGTTTTGTCGTGGTATCGCAATGAAATATATCAAGGTCCCTTTGCATCGCATTTCATTGTCATCGAGTTTAGCTACAGGAACTTATCGAGTCGGAGTTTGTCCTGCGTTACCAATCGAAGGTGTTACATTTATAATGGGAAATGACATTGCAGGAGGTAAAGAGCTTCCAGTGTTATAGGTTATTGACAACCCTGTGAGTGTAAACCCTGAGTTAGATGATCACTCGGTGTTTCCAGCTTGCGTGGTGACACGCGCTCAATCTCGAAAGTTGCGAGACGTCATTGATTTGTCCGATACTTGCTTGGTCAACGAGAGATTGTTACATACTGCCGAGTCAGCTTCACCGACACTTCACACAAAGCATAATGTGAATGAGGGGTTAGATATTGCCAATGTGATTGTGAGTCGTGATCAGCTTGTTGAATTCCAGAAAGCCGATGCTGGATTAGAGAAATACTTCTTGGATGCAAGTAGCATAGAGTGTCTTGCTGACAAGCAAACTGCATATTTTTTTGATCAGGATGTGTTGATGAGGAAGTGGTCTCCTCGCGCTGCGTCTGAGGCACATAGTGTTTATCAGATTGTTGTTCCCACTCCTTTCAGACAACACATATTGCGACTGGCACATGAACACCCTTGGTCAGGTCATTTGGGGATCACTAAAACATACTCGCGTGTTCTTTGCCATTTTTTTTGGCCTCGTCTTCGGACAGATGTTGCGGATTTTTGTCGGTCTTGTCATGTTTGTCAACGTGTTGGGAAGCCTAATCAGGTTATTCCTCCGGCGCCTCTTTGTCCTATTCCTGCGATTGGTGAACCATTTGAGAAGGTGTTGATCGATTGTGTAGGTCCGTTGCCTAAAATGAAAGCTGGACATCAGTACCTGTTGACACTTATGTGCGCTGCGACTCGATTTCCAGAAGCTATTCCGTTGCGGAAAATCACTACTCCAGTTGTAGTTAGAGCGATGATTATGTATTTTAGCACATTTGGTTTACCCAAGACTGTACAGACTGATCAGGGCTCAATTTTTTTATCTAAACTGTTCTCACAAGTTTTAGCAACATTACACATCACTCATCTGAAGCCCATATCATCCTGAGTCACAGGGTGCGTTAGAGCGCTTCCACCAGTCTTTGAAGTCTATGCTTCGAAAGTACTGTTTGGAAACAGGCCGAGATTGGGATGAGGGGGTACCTTTGGTGCTCTTTGCTATTCGTGAAGCTGTTCAGGAATCCTTAGGATTCAGTCCTGCTCAGCTAATATTTGCCCATACAGTCCGAGGTCCTTTAAAGGTTCTCAAAGAGTCATTACTGAACGAGAATCGTAAGCCACAGAACATACTGGATTATGTCAGTACGTTCCGTGAGCGCTTACATAATGCTTGTGCTTTAGCCCGTGAAGCTTTGAGTGTTTCCCAAGGACGGATGAAACAGATCTATGACAAACGTGCTGTTTTTAGAGAGTTTCAGTCAGGTGACAAAGTAATGGTTTTGCTCCCTGTTATCGGTTCGTCTCTTTCAGCTAAATTTTCTGGACCGTACACGATTGATGAGAAGCTTAATGACACAGACTACGTCATTTGTACTCCCGACCGTAAACGTAAGAAACGTGTCTGTCACATAAACATGCTGAAGGCCTATAATAGTCGTGAAAGTGATGGTCAACCGTTGGAAGATACGGTAATGAGTTGTACTGGCGTAGCACTTGCTGCTAGCCCTAAAACTGGTATGGACGGGTTGAGGTTTTGCTCCGTTCCACAAGGTTCGTGTCGGTTATCGAACTCTGAGATGTTACAAGATCTTTCTGGTCTTTTGGGGCATTTGACAAGTCAACAAAGCTGAGATCTTGAGTCTTTAATACATCGGTATCTTGCTATTTTTCATGACATACCCTCACAGACAACTGTGTTGGAACATGACATCGAGGTCACTACATCGTCTCCGATAAAACAACACGCTTACCGACTCAATGCAGCAAAAAGACAAGTCATGAGAGAGGAAGTATCATATTTGTGTGAAAACGGTTTGGCAAAACCTAGTTGCAGTCCTTGGAGCTCACCTTGCCTATTAGTCCCTAAACCGGACGGATCATTTCGATTGTGTACTGACTATAGACGCGTGAATTCGGTTACAGTTTCTGATTCATATCCATTGCCGCGGATGGATGATTGTATAGATAATGTGGGGTCAGCTCGGTTCGTAAGCAAACTCGACTTGCTAAAAGGTTATTGGCAAGTGCCTTTGACTTCACGTGCTTCAGAAATATCGGCGTTTGTAACCCCCGATGCGTTTATGCAATACACTGTGATGGCGTTTGGACTCAAGAATGCACCTGCTACGTTTCAACGCCTTGTGAATATCGTGTTGTCGGGTGTGCCGAATTGTTCTGCTTACTTGGACGATCTTGTCATTTATACATCTGATTGGACTACTCATATGCAAACATTGGAGACTGTTTTTGAGCGTTTACAACAAGCATCTTTAACTCTGAACCTGGCAAAGTGCGAGTTCGCTCAGGCTACCTTGAGTTATTTGGGAAAAACAGTTGGTTGTGGACAGGTTCGACCTGTGGATGCCCAAATCTCAGCCATACTTAATTTTCCGGTGCCTTCTACGCGCCATGAGTTGAGAAGATTTTTAGGTATGGCAGGTTATTACAGAGGGTTTTGCAGGAATTTCTCTACAGTGGTAAGTCCTCTTACTTCTTTGCTTAGTCCGTCCAGATCACATATGTCAAAGTCAAGGCCCGCGGGCCAGATCCGGCCCGTGAATTGATTATCTATGGCCCCCTGGATGATATTTAATTACTATTAGAACCGGCCCGCAGGCCACAGCCGCCCGCTGGTGTTTTGCACGCACAAGCACTACATTCCCCACAATGCAACGGTAGCCCGCGAAGTCACTGCAGCGCACACAAGCGGCGAGGGTCAGCGCGAAAATAACGTAATCGCAGTGGCTTAGCTCGTGCGAGACCGTCTCGCGCGCTGTCGATTCATGAGGTCGTGCATCTCTCGAATTTTGTACTTTGCGCGCGCCGCGCCTCAGCGCAATGAACAAAGTTATGTTTGCAGGGTTCATGCACCTTTACAAGGTGGAATTCGAGCACTTGTACGTCACCTTCAAGGTCCATTTCAATATTTCCCAGCACGTTAAACTTAATTAAGTTAAATATTTATACATATACTCGAAATGATTCGAAATAATTCGCTTTTTATTCACATTATTTAATGGTGGTTTATTTTCAAAACGCCCAATCTTAACGTCTTCACGTTCTCTCATGTTTCGTCCTGGAATTACAAGAGGCTCGTATTTGTTAATGTAATAAAAGAGAACTGTTCAGTCAGATAGCTATTTGTTGTGAAATTAAGTAGTTACAATTTCAAGCATTTTCAAGTACTTTAGCTAAAATTCCAGCACTTTTCAAACCTTTATTACTTTATTAGTTTGCTTGTTGAAAAATATTTTCACTTGAAATTACTGACAGATGCATAAGAAAATATTGCTTTATTCATTTAAGCATTAAATAATATACACTGTGTTAGGTCTTGATTCAGTAGGCTATGTGCAATCATTTTAATATGTTTTAATAAACATTGAACCAGTCCGGCCCTCGGCTTGTAACAAATTAGTTTTTTTGACCCTCTGTGTATTTGACTTTGACATCCCTGGTCCAGATCATTCGCTTGGAGTTTGGAATGTCAACATGCATTTGACGATTTTAAGGCTCTTCTTTGCAGCACTCCCGTTCTAGCAGCTCCAGATTTTACGAAATCCTTTAAACTGGAAGTGGATGCTAGTGCTGTGCGAGCTGGTGCTTCACCTGGTGTTGATTTTTGTCGTAGTGAGAAGACAACAAGGGAAAAGACGGATGAAACACAGTGTATTGAGGCTTTTGAGAAGACGACAACGGTAGGACTTTGTGTTTACAAATGCTTTCTGTCTCGCCCACACACACACACACACACACACACACACACACATATACATATTCAGCTTTGCCACTTACTCACTTACACACTCAACCACTGCGATGCCTGTCTCTCACTCACACACAAAGTGTTATTCCTGTCCACACACAAAATCTTTTTATCAGTCCTGTTTAACACTAGAGCTCCTAGAGAAGCGAAAAATTTCACAAGGCTTGGTAAGGTCCATGTAGCCCACTCCCCTGCTGTGAAGGGATTAACGCCCATTGTCTTGGTAATGCGGTGGAAGCGGCTCACCCCCAAGCTCATACGCCTGCCAAAGCACAAGCTGGCTCACCCCCAAGCTCATATGACCAAAAAACCAAACGTGATACTTCACGAAAAAGTTGAAGTCACAAGCAGACTGTATGTTACCGATACTACAACAAACAACGGAAAATTTGTAGACTCGTGTTTCAAAAATTACAATTTAATCGCACGTAGAGACGACAGTTTCTCTAATGAGTCCCGTCAAACAATAAAAATAAATCAAATTGTTTGAATCTTGCTCTTTGTATATTTCATATACTATACTATATAATATTTGTTGTAATCAAACACTTTCTGTTTCCGCGTTTGAAAAGCTAAGAAATTATATGGCGCTATTAGCTTGATGCTAATGTTATATAGGAAATCCCATATCATTGCTAGCGAAAATTAGCATGGTCGCGTTGCATCACTGATAAATGTTGTGATCTAAACAACAGGCTGGAAAAGTAGAGGAAAATACAGGAAAACAAATTCATGTGCTCTCTATCTATCTATCTATCTATCTATCTATATTTGTGTTAGAAGCATTTGATAGAAGCATTTGTGTCTGCTTGTTTGTGATCTAAACAGCAGGCTTGAATCTTGCTCTTTGTACATTTCTTATACTACCTCTCTCTCTCTCTCTCTCTCTCTCTATCTATCTATCTATCTAACTAACTATCTATATTTGTGTTAGAAGCATTTGATAGAAGCATTTGTGTTTCTGCTTGTTTGTGATCTAAACAGCAGGCTTGAATCTTGCTCTTTGTACATTTCATATACTATACTATATAATATTTGTTGTAATCAAACACTTTCTGTTTCCGCGTTTGAAAAGCTAAGAAATTATATGGCGCTATTAGCTTGATGCTAATGTTATATAGGAAATCCCATATCATTGCTAGCGAAAATTAGCATGGTCGCGTTGCATCACTGATAAATGTTGTGATCTAAACAACAGGCTGGAAAAGTAGAGGAAAATACAGGAAAACAAATTCATGTGCTCTCTATCTATCTATCTATCTATCTATATTTGTGTTAGAAGCATTTGATAGAAGCATTTGTGTTTCTGCTTGTTTGTGATCTAAACAGCAGGCTTGAATCTTGCTCTTTGTACATTTCTTATACTATCTATCTATCTATCAGCATTTGATAGAAGCATTTGTGTCTGCTTGTTTGTGATCTAAACAGCAGGCTTGAATCTTGCTCTTTGTACATTTCTTATACTACCTCTCTCTCTCTCTCTCTCTCTCTCTCTCTCTCTATCTATCTATCTATCTATCTAACTAACTATCTATATTTGTGTTAGAAGCATTTGATAGAAGCATTTGTGTTTCTGCTTGTTTGTGATCTAAACAGCAGGCTTGAATCTTGCTCTTTGTACATTTCTTATACTACCTCTCTCTCTCTCTCTCTCTCTCTCTCTCTATCTATCTATCTATCTAACTATCTATATTTGTGTTAGAAGCATTTGATAGAAGCATTTGTGTTTCTGCTTGTTTGTGATCTGTGATCTGTTTGACTTCTGGGTGCAGAGACTTTCTGGGTGAGGCTGCTGCCTCAGTCTTGCTCTGTGAATTAACATAATAAAGGGTGATGTTTGGCTTTGCTAATTGCTGGCAAGAAGGAGAAAAAGAAGGGGTGATGTTCTGAGAATCCTGAAATCTCAAGTGTTAAATGTAAATGGTGGATTTCATAGACTTGTATCCATTTTGTATTCTAGTTCTGTTAAGCGTAACATTTTGTATCCCTGGCAGTGGATATATTATTTGATTTCACATGTTTCATTAAAACATGGCTCTGAATAATAAACATATCATTTTTGCAAATGCTGGAGCAATCGGAAACTGATTTTACTGTGGAGAGTTAAGACCATTGTTAGTGGCAGTGCATTATTGGTTTATTGCTATTCTTTAATCTCAGTTTAAAGCAAGGGTATTGGGATGGTTATTTGGTTTATGTGTGTGTTTCAAGAATGAGGGCCCCTTGTTTATATTTTGCCTAGGGCCCCAAAATGGCTAGATCCGCCACTGGATGTAGGCGATGCTGATCAAACACACCAGGTCTTCAAAGTCTCCTTACTAAACGTCCGCTCACTCACAAACAAGTCTTTTATAATAGCTAAATTATATATATATATATTGAAGATTACTGTCTGGACTTTCTTTTTCTAACAGAGACTTGGCTTGATAGCAATGGAGCAATAGTGCTAATTGAAGCTTCGCCTCCCGACTTTAACTATTTTAATGTCTCCAGAGTAAATAAGAGAGGTGGTGATGTTGCTAGTTTTTACCATAAAGCATTCCACTGTAAGCAGATCTCATTAGGGGAACATCCTACGTTTGAATATCTGGCAGTACAACTCAACAGTACTTATTCAGTTCTTTTGATTGTTATCTATCATCCTCCCAGACTACTTGCAGATTTTCTTGAAGATTTTGAAGAAATGCTTTCAACGATTTTAATTGATTTAATTGCTGGGGATTTTAATATTCACATGGATATATCCACAAATCCAATCACTTCAGAATTTACGAGGATGCTTAACTCTTTTGATCTCATACAGCATGTATCAGGCCCAACTCATAAGCATGGCCACATTTTAGATTTGATCATTTCTAAACGTATAGAGGTTAATAATACTGGAATTACTGATGTTGCAATCTCTGACCATTTTGGTGTATTTTTCAATATGTCATTATCTACTAGAACACTCAGTGAAAAGCGCACAATAACCAAGCATTATCTCAGTGCTGGCAATGCCGTGGCCTTCACAGACATGATACAGTCCCTCCCTCCCCTCTCAGAAAATGGGAATGAGCTAGTTGAAACATTCACACACAGAGGTAAGAACTGTATTGATGCTGTGGCACCAAAGGTAAATAAAATAATCTCTGGTAAAATTAAGATGCCCTGGAGAAACACTCCATCTATTGTAAAATTTAGGCAAGATTGTAGGCAGGCTGAGAGACATGGCGAAAGTCAAAATTGCAAGTACATTTTGATATTTATAAAACAACATTGCAGAATTACAACAGTGAAGTGAAATCAGCAAGGAAAAACTATTTCTCTACCTTAATCAATTCATACAATAATAACTCAGCTGTCTTGTTCAGAAGCATAGATCAGCTAGTAAACCCCACCTCCTGTGGCTTCCCAGTTGAAAAATGTGAGGAGTTTGCTATATTTTTTAGGGACAAGATTACTAGTATAAGGCAGAACATAGCAACAAGCACTAATAGACCATCAACCCTTACATCAGTTACTCAGCCTAACTTTAATATGTCTTATTTCCAAGAAGTTGACATGGCAACACTACACTGTAAAAAAAAAAAAGTTTTTTTACAGGTTTTTCCCAATAAATTTTACAGTTTTTCCTGTATTTTAAAATGACAGGGAAAGTGTATTACAATTACCAGAACAAACTGTTTATTTAAAAATGTCATGTGATTTTACAAGAAAAATCTGTATAAATTAAATACATTATAAATCTGTTTTTTAACAATTCTTAGATAATAATTTTAACTAAACAAACTGTAAAAAGAAAGTAATATTGATTAATCTTATTGAGACAAAGTAATAGAATCTTCTGGAATTAATTTAAAGGAAATATTACAAGACAACATTGATGCATGTTTTAATTTAAGTTTTGACATGTTAAATATGTGATTTTCATGTTATAAAAGTGAGTAAAAAGTAAAATGTTCTTGACTGTGATTTATTTTTATATTTATAACATACATAAAGAGTTAAGGCGTTCCAGATCCATCTCATTTTCATTTTGTATTCTAGTTCTGTTAAGCGTAACATTTTGTATCCCTGGCAGTGGATATATTATTTGATTTCACATGTTTCATTAAAACATGGCTCTGAATAATAAACATATCATTTTTGCAAATGCTGGAGCAATCGGAAACTGATTTTACTGTGGAGAGTTAAGACCATTGTTAGTGGCAGTGCATTATTGGTGTATTGCTATTCTTTAATCTCAGTTTAAAGCAAGGGTATTGGGATGGTTATTTGGTTTATGTGTGTGTTTCAAGAATGAGGGCCCCTTGTTTATAATATTGATTAATCTTATTGAGACAAAGTAATAGAATCTTCTGGAATTAATTTCAAGGAAATATTACAAGACAACATTGATGCATGTTTTAATTTAAGTTTTGACATGTTAAATATGTGATTTTCATGTTATAAAAGTGAGTAAAAAGTAAAATGTTCTTGACTGTGATTTATTTTTATATTTATAACATACATAAAGAGTTAAGGCGTTCCAGATCCATCTCATTTTCATTTTGTATTCTAGTTCTGTTAAGCGTAACATTTTGTATCCCTGGCAGTGGATATATTATTTGATTTCACATGTTTCATTAAAACATGGCTCTGAATAATAAACATATCATTTTTGCAAATGCTGGAGCAATCGGAAACTGATTTTACTGTGGAGAGTTAAGACCATTGTTAGTGGCAGTGCATTATTGGTGTATTGCTATTCTTTAATCTCAGTTTAAAGCAAGGGTATTGGGATGGTTATTTGGTTTATGTGTGTGTTTCAAGAATGAGGGCCCCTTGTTTATAATATTGATTAATCTTATTGAGACAAAGTAATAGAATCTTCTGGAATTAATTTCAAGGAAATATTACAAGACAACATTGATGCATGTTTTAATTTAAGTTTTGACATGTTAAATATGTGATTTTCATGTTATAAAAGTGAGTAAAAAGTAAAATGTTCTTGACTGTGATTTATTTTTATATTTATAACATACATAAAGAGTTAAGGCGTTCCAGATCCATCTCATTTTCATTTTGTATTCTAGTTCTGTTAAGCGTAACATTTTGTATCCCTGGCAGTGGATATATTATTTGATTTCACATGTTTCATTAAAACATTGGCTCTGAATAATAAACATATCATTTTTGCAAATGCTGGAGCAATCGGAAACTGATTTTACTGTGGAGAGTTAAGACCATTGTCAATCCACTATTAAATATGCACTGTATCTGTATCACTGTATCTACACTGTAAACCCGGATTAGGTTTTAATAAATTGTTTTAGTAATCATTAATTATTATTTCATGTTTCGTAAAAAATATTGCCATTACTAAATAAAACTAGTTGTTATCATTATTGAGCTGAAATAGGCATTGCAATGATCATGTTAAGTAAAGATAACTGAATATGTTAAGTTTATGATTGGTAGGGGTGGGCCCTGTTTGAATCGGACCACTGCACAGTGCGCATGAAGAGTTGTTCTGGTTGTGCATATTGATTGAAAAACCTTTCGTTATCACCCCGCTGCAGCCCAAATGCATGAGTTTTGAAATCAGTGTTTCTTCAAATGAGTATTTGCAACGTCAGCTTTCAGTGCATGTAACTTATTTAGTTAACGCGTAATATATTCTTATCGGTTCATATAGCGCTAGAACATGTGTCTGGCATTCCTGTCCATAGTTTAACTATAACCGTAGCGTTGAAATGTGTGTTCTGACGGTTCGGAGTTTATGGCTCATTTTAACTATTAATGTTATATATTTTTTTATATTGAAGCGTCGGTCCAATGGGGGACGGCGCTACTTCCCATGAGTCCCTGCGACTCCGGTATCGTTCACTGTTAATGTGATGTCTATGCATGTGTTGATTAATTGTGTAATTGATTATGTGAATTACTTGGTTTAAGTCCCCCTTCATCAATTTATGTAGTTGTACTGTGTGAATTATTCTATGCCATGTTTGTGTAGTGTTGTCGTGTTATTGCCGTTCTCTCATGTTTTGTGTCTAAATTAAGCCTCTTCTGCGTGATCGTGGGGTCTGGCGTGATTATGTTGTTGAGGCAGTTTGAATTAAAAAAGCCTTGTGCTGCGGTGGATCTGTTTGCTACCTCTCCTTCCTACACCACACTGCAATATTGTTATAATTGAATGTGAACTAGAGTAAAGACCACATTCAATTTTAGGAATATTTCCTGTAAAATGACAGTGTTGCATGTTAAGTGTTATAATCACCGTTTTTTTACAGTTTATGTATGTTTTTAAATTTACAGTACTTATCTGTTTTTTTACATAAACTGTAAAAAACCGGTAATTTTCTGGAAACAGGGGCGCCAGAAAATTGCCGTTGTAACGAGGCTCGCGCCCCGGAGCGAGAAGACGGACACAATCGCTGAGAAGAGCGAGATTTATTGAAGGGAATACCAGAATCGTCGTCGCTTAGCCAGGCAGGGTCAATAACAGGAGGGCAGTCCGAATAACACGCGAACACGGGCATAACGACGACAGGGGAACACGAGAACAGACAAAGAATACCAAAACAAGAACACACTACGGCCAGGTATACGGTCAAACATCCAAAATATCAAAACACCAGACAAAGGACAAGGGAGACTCAGGGGTTTATATACATGGGACAGAAAACGAGGGACAGGTGTGAACGATAATACAGGGGCGTGGTAACAAACGAGGAATCACGAAGACAAACGAGCTGGGCGGGATGAACAGGCAGGGAACACGGACATAAGGGAACCCAGAGTGGCAGCTACGAGAGGGGGCGTTGCCCTACGTGACAGCCGTTTTTTTACAGTTTATGTATGTTTTTAAATTTACAGTACTTATCTGTTTTTTACAGTAATTTTCTGGCGCACCCATTTCCAGAAAATTACCGTTTTTTTACACTTTTTTTTTTACAGTGTACTTGATGTGATCTCATCACTAAAATCCTCTACTTGTGAACTGGACCCAACATGCTTTTTCAAGCAGCTTCTGAGCTCATTAGCAAATGAAGTTCTAACGATTGTTAATCAGTCTCTGCAATTGAGTGAATTCCCTAAAATTTTTAAAACTGCAATGGTTAAACCACTATTAAAGAACAGAAATCTTGATCCCACAATTCTTAATAATTATCGACCTATATCTAACCTTTCCTTTCTTAGCAAAATAATTGAAAAAGTCAATCCAGTTGAATGACTATGTCAAAGTAAATCAAATAAATGACACTTTTCAATCTGGTTTCAGAGCTCTCCACAGCACTGAAACAGCCCTAGTTAAGGTAGTAAATGACTTTAGATTGAATAAGGATGCAGGCAAACTCTCAGTCCTTTTTCTGCTAGATTTAAGCGCCACTTTTGACACTGTTGATCATGAAATGCTTCTTGATCGACTACAGAGCTGGGTAGGCCTTAGTCAGACCCTCCAAAGAGTCGTGATGTTGTGATTTGCAACTTCAATGCAACTTCAAGCAAACCTCGCGAATTCAGGGCGGTGTTGCAACTTCAGCCAATCACCACAACTTTCCCGCACAATTGACCAATCACTGATGTCGTCTTGATGTGATGTCGACAAACTCCCGCCTTACTTCCGTATATACATTCAAGAGGAGCAGACTGAAAGCAGCATGATGAAAATAACGGCAAAAAGATCGGGAAAAGCAGTATCCCGGTACACTACATGAAAGCGGGGATAAACTGTTTTTTTGTTGTTTTCAGTGTTTTATTGTTTAACAACGATGGGTTCATACATGTGTTTCCAACAAGTTTACCATTTCTAACACCAGCCCATCCACTCATTGTCTTTTAAGAGACGGAAAGTCCATTTCTGCCAATGAGCTGTTGCACTTCGAGGGATCATTTCAAGAAAGTGAGAGAGATCATTGTGCATTCTCTGTTCCAACACCTGTGTTTCAGGGGGCGGGGCATACAAAATCTTGAGAGGGATCATTCCTGCCCAAACTATTTCATACCACATAGAGCACATATGTCAAAGTCAAGGCCCGAATGGATTATCTATGGCCCCCTGGATGATATTTAATTACTATTAGAACCGGCCCGCAGGCCACAGCTGCCCGATGGTGTTTTGCATGGACAAACACTACATTCCTCACAATGCAACGGTAGCCCGCAAATTTTGTAACTGTGCGCACCAGTTAAACTTAATTAAGTTAAATATTTATACATATAGTCAAAATGATTCAAAATAATTCACTTTTTTATTCTATTTTCAAAACGCCCAATCTTAATGTCTTCACGTTCTCTCATGTTTCATCCTGGAATTACAAGAGGCTCGTATTTGTTAACGTAATACAAGAGAACTGTTCAGTCAGATAGCTATTTGTTGTGAAACGAAGTCATTTGTAACGTGGCTTGCGCCACGGAGCGAGGAGACGGACACAATTGCAGAGATGAGCGAGATTTAATACGGGGAATACCAAAAGCAGAGTCGTAATACCGGGCGCAGGTCATATCGGGAAGGCAGTCCATACAAGAAATGACAACAGACATACTCGGACAGATAAACCAAACACGACGGGGAAACACGGAACAGGCAGGTACTCTGGTAGCGGCAACAATACTCACGAAGAACAGGTATACAAAGCACAAGGCACGAAGTAGACAAAACCACGGATGACTAGACTGGGGAATAACGGGACTTATATATATATAGAACTGAAACAAGGAACAGGTGATAACAATGACACGGGGGCGTGGTAACAAACGAGGAATCACGGAGACAACGAGCAGGGCGGGATAAACAGGCAGGGAACACAGACATGAGGGAACCCAGAGTGACAGCTAGGAGAGGGGGCGTAGCCATACGTGACATCATTACAATTTCAAGCATTTTCAAGCACTTTAGCCTAAATTCCAGTACTTTTCAAACCTTTATTACTTTATTCATTTAATGTACAGGACATGTTTTCTTTGAAGGAAGTTTGTTTTTATCTGTTTGCTTGTTGAAAAATGTTTTCACTTAAAATTACTGACAGATCCATAAGAAAATATTGCTTTATTCATTTAAGCATTAAATAATATACACTGTGTTAGGCCTTGGTTCAATAGGCTATGTGCAATCATTTCAATATGTTTTAATAAACATTGAACCAGTCCGGCCCTCGGCTTGTAGCAAATTTGGTTTTTTGGCCCTGTGTATTTGACTTTGACATCCCTGACATAGAGTAAGAGAAATAAAATCATTGCTTGAAGTGTTAAAACCAGGGTTTTTATAAGAAGCATAATACCCATAAATAAATAAATCAGGGTTGCCAACTCTCACGTATTGAGCGTGAGACACACGCATTTATCTCTGATCCATATCTATAGTTCACCCTGGCGCCAACCACTGTCGATCGATCTCGATATAATACTTAATTTGTGTCCATTTTACAGGCGGCCCGGTAACAACTTACGTTCGCCACCCCCTTCAGGTTCAAATCTCACTCCAAGCGATCTTGAAAAGTTGGCAACCCTGAATAAATAGGTAAATAGATCATTAAAATGGACTACTAAATAGAGGAAACAATACAACATTTACTCCCTATTGCAATGTGCTCACAAAAAAGCAAAAACACACCGCAACTTCCATCTCAATTTTTTTGAAAAACACCCACAACATCAAACATTTTAGCCCACAACAATCACAAAAAAGGCCCGCGAAATCCTGGTGGGACTGCTTAGTGGCTTAGTCTTAGACTGGTTTAGATCGTACCTAACCGGGCGTGATTACTATGTAACATTAGGTACCTCTTCCTCCACACGTCAAAAAATAACTTGTGGCGTCCCCCAAGGATCAATTCTTGGGCCGTTACTATTCAACCTATATATGCTTCCGTTACAACATATCAATAAACATGGTATTAGTTATCATCAATATGCAGATGACACTCAACTTTATATCTCGCTAGAACCTAAAGCCCTAAAATCAATTTGCTCACTGTTTGACTGCATAGATGATATACAGACATGGATGTCTGACAATTTTCTGCAATTAAATAAACAGAAGACAAAGGTTCTTGTTCTTGGCAGTGATTCACAAAAGAATGATGTCCATACTTATTTAAATCAAATGAATCTAAATGCCAGACAATGTGTTAAGAACCTGGGCGTCACCTTTGATAATGAGCTGAGCTTCAAATCACACATCATGACTACATGCAAGACAGCTTACTTTCACCTTCGAAACATCGCTAAGGTCCAAGATATGCTCTCGCCTGCTGACAGTGAAAAACTTGTCCATGCATTTATCACATCTAGGCTAGATTATTGTAACACTGTTCTATCTACTCTTCCAAAGAGCTCTATTTCGCACCTACAGCGAGTTCAGAACGCGGCTGCAAGGGTTCTGACCCGCAGGAGAAAGAGAGATCATATTACACCGGCAATCCACTCACTGCACTAGTTACCTGTCAGCTTTAGAATAGATTTTAAGGTTCTAGTCATGGTGTAAGTTGCGAGTGTAAGTTGTCAACAGGGTGGGGCCCCCCGCGACCCCAGAATTTTTACCCGCAGCTGGACTTTCAAACAAGCCCAATTTGGCGTGAAAACCGCAAACCTGGCAACTATGCCCTGCGAGCTTCCGGAAGAAAAAATGCGGAAGTGTGAAAAAGGCCTATGTGCTACATCAACTGCAAGTCATTTGACTACTTAAGTATTTAATCTAAAACAACCAAGAGATTAGATTAAGATTAGACATCAAGCAGTTGATTTATTCACAGGATTTGTTAAATGTTGTGTAGTGTAAGTTACACATAGGGAGAGTTTATTTGATGTTTCAGGTGACACATGACTTTTGTGCATTTGTCAGGGCGTGTCAGGCAGTCAGGGTGGAAGTGAGCGTGATTTTTTACAGTTCATGCGAGACAGCTAGAGTGCTCTGTCAAAAATTTGTCAGAACATTCTGTTGAAGTGCCCACTGAAGTACCCCACTGTCCGAAATATGCTGTGCCTGGACCCCCAAAAGATGCACACTGAACCAGACATGTGCTTGAAAAAAATGAAGGCCCTCATCATGAAATTGGCCTTCATAGAATAGGAATAAGAATAAGGGCGGTATCCTTGTCATCGGCGACTCGATAACATGACACGTAAAGATTCACCTGCCAGGCGCTAAAAGAACCCCCACTGTGTCCTGTTTTCCAGGCGTTCGTGTCCTGGACGTGGCCAGGCGGCTTCCCTCGGCGCTGAAGCAGGGAGACGACTTCGGCACCGTCGTCCTTCACATGGGGGCTGTCGACACCTTCGCCCGGTGCAGCGAGATCCTGAAGGAACACTACCGCTAGCTTCTGGACACCGCGCGGAAGAAGACGTCGGCCAGGCTTGTTGTCTCCGGTCCGCTTCCAACGTTCCGGCGAGGGTGCGAGTTATTTAGCCGTCTTAACCTGTAGTAGCGCTGGCGTGGACTACGTCGACAACTGGGAGAGTTTCAGAGAGCATCCATCACTCTACCGCCGAGATGGACTTTACCCCAGTCGCCTAGGCTCGGCAGTCCTCTCCAGGAACATCGAGGACGTGCTACGCCGGGCCTGACCAGCCACAACAAACCACGCAAATCAGCTAAGTAGAACTTACTTCCCTAACTACCAAACCATTGAGACTGTGTCTGTTAGCCGTGGCAGGTATAAGAATAACAGGGCGATATGTTTTAAAAATCTAATTAAAATTAAATTAAATAACCAACATGAAGTGAGCAGCAATATTAAGCTAAGGCTAGGACTTTTAAACATTAGATCGCTTGCATCAAAAGCTGTGATAGTAAACGAAATAATCTCAGATAACAGACTAAATGCATTCTGTTTAACAGAGACATGGGCTAGAGTAGACGAATATGTAAGTTTTAATGAAGCAGCTCCTCCTGGATACAGTTATGTTCATCAGCCCGGTATCACAGGGCGTGGAGGTGGAGTAGCCACAATATATGACAGAGATATAGGTTTTACTGTCTAGGGCTGCGAGAGACAAGATACATAATGTAGCATTGAATCTACATTCTTTTACTATAACCCCCAGCGCAGAGGTAAAGAACTTGGGCGTCACAATAGACCCAGATCTCTCGTTCGATACACATATTAATAATATAACTAGGGTAGCATTCTTTCACTTACGCAACATTGCCAAAATTAGAAACATATTAAATATTAGTGATGCAGAAAAACTAATACATGCATTCATATCCTCTCGTTTAGATTATTGCAACAGTCTCCTAGCTGGATGTTCTGGTAAATCGATAAACAAACTCCAGCTGGTTCAGAACGCAGCAGCACGAGTTTTAACAAAAACTAAAAAGTTTGATCACATTAGTCCTGTACTATCGTCATTACACTGGTTGCCAATTAGATTCCGTATTGACTATAAAATACTTACTAATAATACTTATTAACATATAAAACGCTGCATGGCTTAGCTCCAGACTATCTTAGTGAACTTATTGAACAATATAACCCAGCACGTTCACTTCGCTCGCAGGACGCAGGGTTATTAACTGTTCCTAGGATCAAAAAGATCACAGCAGGTGGAAGAGCCTTTTCTTTTAAAGCTCCACAATTGTGGAATAATCTTCCTAGCCTCTATTCGGGACTCAGACACAGTCTCAATGTTTAAAACTCGATTAAAGACTCATCTCTTTAGTTTGGCCTTTGATTAATCTGTTACATATTTACTACATCTCGTATCTTTTCTCCGAGGTTCACCTGGAGAGTAACATTGCAGTCGGAGCCTACAATACCAGCATCGCTGTTCCGACACGGAATGAAAGCCTGGCGTTCATCAACAGATATTTACAGTGACAATATCATAACCCAGAACTTTCATTTTTTACCTTTACTTAGTCTGATTGTATGATTTGTGTGTGACTTGTGTATTTGTCTGTATTTTGTGTAATTTGTGTGTTAACGGGCCACCCAATGGAGGATGGGTTCCCTTTTGAGTCTTGGTTCTCCTGAGGTTTCTTCCTATTCCCCACCATCATAGGGAGTTTTTCCTCGCCACTGTCGCCTTTGGCTTGCTCATTAGGGTTCTGGACCCATAGTATTGTTAACCTTTTAAATCCTGTAAAGCGCTTTGTGACAACATGTGTTGTGAAAAGTGCTATACAAATAAACTTTGATTGATTGATTGATTGAAGAACAGTTACCTATGGTTTAGCAAAGGGAGTCTTTAGGCACCTTCTTTAAACCAGTGGTTTTAAAAGTGGACTCCAGGGGAATAATTTATTCTCACTATAATTCCATCAATAAATCACACAGTGACAGAAGGTATGACGATTTTGGTCATAGGATTCATACACTTTTTGAAATAAGACCTCTAAAAGCAAAAATCTTAAAAGATGGGGATTTGTGGTCTAATTTGTGCCAGGGGTCCTTGACATGAGAAAGCTTGAGAACCACTGCTCTAAATGTTATTGCAGCTCTCCCTTCAATGTCGTTGACTAAGACAATATCTTATTTCAGTAAATAGCCATATTTTAGATGTCAAGTAATACTAGCCTATTACTTGCATCTTTTTACACTCAAAAAAATGACTCAAGTCCTCCTTTGGTGTGCCACATTATGTTTTTGCTTGATTTGCTCAAACAAATTGGTTAAATATTAAATGCATTTAGATTTAATTGTTTTAACACAATACATTTACCTATCATTCATGAACCTAATACAAATGTGTTCATTTCAATTCGGGACCTTCTCGTGCGCATGCGCCTTCCCACGTGGTAAAAATTATTTAAGTTATAACTTAAACTCTTTAATTACCTCAACTATTCATATTGAGTTTCGGATTTCAACTATAGTTTGTGAGTTTTTAGTCTTTCAACAAGTACTGTTAAGTAAATTTAATGAAGCAGATATTTTAAAGAATCAAATGAACGTGAGTTATGACTATGCCACAGAGACCGTCATAAAGCGGCGTGAGGTAAGTGTGGAAGCAATGAATTGTCCATGAAGTTGAAAAGCAGCCTTATAATGGAGTTTTCTTGTACCTATACATACAATAAAATTACCATGTGGTCATAAAATGTTTACAAGACCCCTGTTCTATTAGCTTAACCAAGTTGTAGAAAATGGCTGGCTAAAAAGAGGTCGGGCAAACCAAACTCTAGATACAGCAAAGCTATTACCGGCCGTACCCCTATCGGCTAGTTCCGCCTTTTGCGCAATTCCCTTAGATAAACTAATGAAACTGTCATCTTGTACATTTTATTAACCAATGTATATGTACAAGACCCCTGAAAAAAATAAATTATCAGCTTCTCTAGCTAGCTAGCACTAGCGTTAGCTTGGTCTGTCGACATCTTTTAGCTATTTAGCATTAGCTAGCTAGAGAGTCTGATAATTTGGTTTGTCAGGTTCATTGTACTTACACATATAATATATTGGTCGTAAGGTAATGCAATGTTGACAAGACGCCTGTTTTATTAACGACTCAAGTGCTAGATTAACCAAGTTGTAAAAATGACTGGCTAAAAAGACGGCAACTAAGCTACGCTAGCTAATTAGCTAGACAAACTGTTAACTATGTAGTGTTGCGCTTAATCTTTTCTTACCTTAGCGCAGCGTGTTCGTTGATTGCAAAAGAAAACATTACCAGTCTTGTCTTTAGCCTTTTATTAAAAAATACACATAGGCCTATTAATTAATTTAATACAGAGATCTCTGGAGAGCTCACATTACCTAATCATGTCACCCCATGTGCAGCTCTGAAGCTGTCTGCTCTCTTCACCATTATATATGCTTTCCTTCCTAAACATAGGAACTGCACATTCCATAGTTCAACCTACAGCTGTCTCTATTCTGGAAGCGAGGTCTTACTACCTGGCCTTACCACATAAGGTCACAGTGAGCCTTCTCTTACACATCCCATTTTTAGCCTACTGCAAACGCATGGAGTATTGGAAGTGTCACACAAGCGCTTACACCGTCATTCTTACTAACAAACAACTTGATCAATAATATAATGTAAGCAAAACATATAATGATTAATATTAGAGATTTGATTAATACTTTATGACTTGTCAAAATATATAAATTATGATAAGCTGTTGATTCTATACTGTAATCAGACCCTCCAGAAAGTCGCGATGTTGCGATTTGCAACTTCAACGCAACTTCAAGCAAACCCCGCGAATTCAGGGCGGTGTTGCAACTTCAGCCAATCACCGCAACTTTCCCGCAAATTTGACCAATCACTGATGTCGTCTTGATGTGACGTCGACAAACTCCCGCCTTACTTCCGTATATACGTTCAAGAGGAGCAGACTGAAAGCAGCATGAGCGACGAAAATAACGGCAAAAAGATCGGGAAAAGCAGTATCCCGGTACACTACATGAAAGCGGAGATAAACTGTCCAGATCCGACCCGCGAATTGATTATCTATGGATGATATTTAATTACTATTAGAACCAGCCCGCAGGCCACAGCCGCCCGATGGTGTTTTGCACGCACAAACACTACATTCCCCACAATGCAACGGTAGCCCGCGAAGTCTGAGATAAAGTTTATAAGTTTAAACTTTAAACGGAGATAAAGTTTAAAGTCAGAGATAAAGTTTATTTATCTCTGATCCATATCTATGAGTTACTAGTTCGCTCTGGCACCAACCACTGGCGATCGATCTCGATTTGTGTCCATTTTACAGGCCGCCCGGTAACAACTTACGTTCGCTAACCCCGCCCCCTCCGTCAACAAGTCGCTGCGCGAGGTCGTGCACCTCTGGAATTTTGTACTTCGCGCGCGCGACGCGCTTCAGCGCGATCGACAAAGTCATGTTTGCAGGGTTCATACACCTAAACAAGGTGGAATTAAAGCACTTGTACGGCACTTTCAAGGTCCATTTCAATATTTTCCAGCACGATAAACATAATTAAGTTAAATATTAATACATATACTCGAAATAATTCGCTTTTTATCACATTATTTAATGGTTGTTTATTTTCAAAACGCCCAATCTTAACGTCTTCACGTTCTCTCATGTTTCGTCCTGGAATTACAAGAGGCTCGTATTTGTTAACGTAATTTCAACATTTTAATGTACTTTAGCCTAAATTCCAGCACTTTTCAAACCTGAAACACAAAGCAACATCAAAATGCGTCAGGTAAATGTTCATTCCCCTTTTTTTGAGGGGTGTTTCTTTATACTACCACATATCGTTTCAGACAACATTGCAAAGCCATATTTATGTTTGATGCCTGGTGTATATATACGGTCTCTGGTCAGGTAAAAAAATGTTCTTTCCCCGGTTTTGCAGAGGTTTTTTATTCTCCACTGCCACCTATTGCCACCTATCGTTTCGGAGAACACTGCAGCGACGCTCACGACGTTCGCGAAAGTATGAAACGCCTACACCGCTCGCGCAGGGTCGCGCGAGGTGGGCGTAGTCGCGCGCTACGGTCGCTCGCGAAAGTATAAACCAGGCTTTAATGTTCGCCACCCCCTCCAGGTTCAAATCTCACTTCAAGCGATCTTGAAAAGTTGGCAACCCTGAATAAATAGGTAAATAGATCATTAAAATGGACTACTAAATAAAGGAAACGATACAACATTTACTCCCTATTGTAATGTACTCACAAAAAAGCAAAAACACACCGCAACTTCCATCGCAATTTTTTTGAAAAACACCCGCAACATCAAACATTTTAGCCCGCAACAATCACAAAAAAGGCCCGCGAAATCCTGGTGGGACTGTGTAATGTAAACAAACTATGAAGGGATTAAGATGAAAATCACAACAGTAGTTAGCTTGGTTTGCCGATGTCTCTCAGCTAGGTTAGGTAGCTAGCTAGCGAAACTGATAAGTAGCTTTTTTCCAGGGTCCTTGTACATATACATTGGTCTTAAGGTAATAAAATGTGCACTGTGACTTTTTGTTAGTTTAACTAAGCTGTACAAATGGCTAACTTAACTTACTGTTGGCCAAATTAATTCGCCAGATAGGTAGCTAAAAAAATGGGCGGGAAGACATCCCGTAGTTCGCTAAATTACCAGTCTGTAGCTAGCATTTCCTAAAGCAGGTTTAAGCACCCTTAATCACAATGACTGAGTTTGCATGATAACTTGCTGGTTAGCTATGTACTTGTTAGCTTACATGTATTTAGTTGCCTCAGCAATTTATTTGTATGCTTGTCTTGGATGTGTGATGCATTACGCTGTAAATTTTTACATTTTTGTTGATGTCATAATAAGCAACAAATAAATGTTGACAAATTAAATGCTGTCAGTCCCTACACTTGCACTGATTTTATATCTATCTTTTGCAGTTTACATCAGTGTCACCGTACAGCAGCTAACCCAACCTCTCAGTTATTGTAAGTAATTGTCCACCTGTTTCACAGGATCTGTATCATTTTCATTCATTGTCATTCAATTTAAACCTTTGTGAGGTCTTAGGATCTGTTTGACTCTTACAATTTTAGCTTTAGAAAAATATTATGAAAATAATTTTCACTCTGGGATTCACTGGCCTTGGTTCAGTTTTTGTGAGGAACATGGGCCCAAATCAGTAATAAAAAAATCTAAATGCCTTGGGTCCATGGGTCCACCAGACCCAAGCAAGATCTCCTGTGTAACACAATACCTTACAAGAGTTAATTTTGCTAACTGTCTTTACTCCACCTTGCAGGATAATTAATGTGGAAGTGCAAAGAATGCTCTCTGGAACTAGCTAGCAGGTATTTGTTATTACAGCATTTTAGACAGATGCATGGCCATTTTAGAGGTAGTTGTCGTTTTCCATGTCCATACACAGATTGTCCTTGTACATTTAACACATGGAATAAGCTATTAAATCACACATACAAAAGTCATGCTAAACAGTTATCTCAAAAGCCATTGGAAGTTTTTACATTTCAGTGCCATGTGTGTTCTTGCAGAGAACTAACAACAGAGAAAGACTTTTTTCATCATCTGTCATGTTGAGGACCCCGGCCCCTCCCTTTTGGGCGTGTGTATACGTAGTCCACGTGCTTTGTCTGCGTCAGTGTATATTCGTGGTTGGGGTTATGTCGTGTGATTAATAAGTCTCACCTGTGACTTGTCTCGTAATCACGTGGGGTTAATGTGGTTTGTCTATTTAATGTGCGCTCGCGCAGTGTCCTGTGCTCGTCGTTGTCTAAGTCTACACGTTTAGTGTCAGTTTGTTTCATGTGCGCCGTATTGCGCAACTTTAATAAAGTGACGTTCGCTGCAACAAGGATTCGTGTCTCATCCTTCCCTGCTCCGCCGCGCGTCACAGAACGACGAGCCTACTGAGACACCCAACGTCATGCCAGGCTACAAGCCAAAGCCCAAGAAGGGCAAGAAGCCCAGCAAGCGGCACCACCACGCGTCTTCCTCCCCCCCGCGCCGCAACTCCACGCCGACTCCGGAGCAGCTGAAGCGGGATCCCGAGTGCTCCTATTTGCTGTGTGCGGCTCGGGAGACCGCTATACCGGAGTTGGTGGAGGAGTACCGCAAGACAGCGGTGCGGGTGTGCCGGGAGAGACATCCCTCGCCTTCCCGGGAGCTCTCGCCTGTACGGGTCAGCGTCCCCGAGCTATATGGGGCAGAGGGCGAGCTGGAGAAGGACTCCTTCCCGCACCACGAGAACACGCCCACGCTGGAACAGCTAGAGCAGGACCCAGTATGCGCTGCTCAGCTGGCCGCGGCTTGTGAGTGCCTGGACCCCAAGAGGGCGGACACTTACACCCGTCTCCTTCCCGCGCCCTCTCGCCTGAGGGTGAGCTCAGAGGACTACCTCCCTCCACCCATGGGTCCCGCTTCCATCTTGAAGGAGGGGGAGGAGGACGACTACCCGCCGTCGGAGCGCTCCACATACCCCTCCGATTATGGTGAGGAGGAGGAGTTTGACGAGGAAGATCGTCCTCTGTCCGTGCACTCGGGCGTTTCGGAGTGCACGGACAGCGAGCGTTACTCGGGGGAGGAGGGTAGTCCGCCCCCCTCTGAGTGTTCGGCTGGGACTGTGAAAGGGAGGTGGATACCAGAGGCGGGTCCATCCTTCGTTCGCTCTGGAGAGGAGAAGATGGAGTGCTCCCGGGGTGGCAGCCCGGAGCAGTCCATGGAGTGGAACCAGAGCGAGGAAGAGGGGGACATGGAGACCGAAGGGGTTTCCCCAAGTGGCCCGTATGGGGAGTCCGCCGACCGCGCTGCTCCGGGCGCCTACGCCGGGCGCGCTACGCCGGGCGCCCACACCGGGCGCGCTGCACCTGGCACGTCCGCCGCAGCCCTGGCGGCCCCCGGTCTTCCTCCACTCCTAGCTCTTCTCCTGGCGCGTAGTCTGGCGCCCGTTACGTGTATGTTTGTTCCAGTGTTTGTAAGTCTACCCGTATGTTTACCAAACCCCTTTTTCCCTCTCATTCCTCTATGTGTTAATGTGCCCGTGTGTGTGTTCGTGTCCGTTCCGTTTAATGTGTCAAACGTTTTTTCCCCGGTCTTCCCAGGGGGTGTGTGCTAGGCGATTTGGGACGGACGCTTTGCCAAGGGCAGTCACCTCCCAGACGCAGGACTGAGCGCGTCGGATCCGCCCATCATCGTGGGTTCGGGGCACTCGGTCCTGTTGGCACCCCGGGACGGGTAGTGCCCTTGGAGGGGGCGTCTGTCACGTTGAGGACCCCGGCCCCTCCCTTTTGGGCGTGTGTATACGTAGTCCACGTGCTTTGTCTGCGTCAGTGTATATTTGTTGTTGGGGTTATGTCGTGTGATTAATAAGTCTCACCTGTGACTTGTCTCGTAATCACGTGGGGTTAATGTGGTTTGTCTATTGAATGTGCGCTCGCGCAGTGTCCTGTGCTCGTCGTTGTCTAAGTCTACACGTTTAGTGTCAGTTTGTTGTTTCATGTGCGCCGTATTGCGCAACTTTAATAAAGTGACGTTCGCTGCAATAAGGATTCGTGTCTCATCCTTCCCTGCTCCGCCGCACGTCACATCATCTAAATAGACATCTCAAGCAAAACGAAACGGTTCCATGTGTGTTTTCAGGATGTACATTTAAAACCAATATTTACAGTACATTTAATACACACAAAAACAGAAAACAGTCATGCACGGCTGCTGTTCATTGACTTCAGCTCTGCGTTTAACACTGTCATCCCCCAACACCTGGTGAACAAGCTGAGTCAAATAGGCATCCTCGCTGTGCAACTGGCTGCTGGACTTTCTCACAAATAGACCACAGACAGTCAGAGTTGGAAATAACTCCTCAGCGACCACCATCACAAACACCGGGGTCCCGCAAGGATGTGTGCTATCTCCCCTGCTGTTCACGCTGATGACCCATGACTGCTGTGCCAGATTTGAAACAAATCACATCATCAAAATTGCAGATGACACAACTGTGGTGGGTCTCATCACTGACAATGATGACTCAGCATACAGAGAGGAGGTACAGCAACTTATTAACTGGTGTGAGAAGAACAACCTGCTTCTCAATGTCAACAAAACAAAAGAAATAACTGTGGACTTTAGGAAAAAACAACAAACACACATCCCACTCATCATCAATGGCAGTGCTGTGGAATCTGTGATGTGCACAAAGGAGTGCACATCACAGATGATCTCACATGGTCTACAAACACCACCGCCCTGGTCAAGAAAGCGCAGACACGACTCCACTTCCTGCGGAGGATGAGAAGGGCCGACCTGTCCACATCCGCACTCACCATCTTCTACAGGGGTGCTATTGAAAGCATCCTGACCAGCAACCTCTCTGTCTGGCATGGCAGCTGTCTATCTGCAGACAAGAAGGCACTACAGAGGGTGGTGAGGACTGCAGAAAAGATCATCAGATCAACCTTACCAGCCATCAAGGATCTGTACACCTCACACTGCTTCAAGAGAGCAATGAACATCACCAAAGATCCAACTCACCCAGCACACAAGCTGTTTTCAATACTCCCATCAGGGAAGCGTTACCGTAGCGTACGGTCCCGTACCACCAGACTGGGAAACAGCTTCTTTCCACAAGCCATCAGACTCATCAACACACTGATGAGAACTACATAAACATTCCAAAGTTACTCATAAACATTCCATTTCTTTCACCATGCACCATGCACTTTACCCTTGCACCTTACATATTATATCCAACTACTTGACCACTGACTGTCCTTTCTGCTGCTGTGTATGTATGTATGCCTACCTATTGTCTAGTATTTTAGCCCTTTTACTGCACTGTGTGAGTGTGTGCGTGTGTGTGTATCTAGCCTTTGTTTTTTTTACTGCACACTGTGTGTGTGTGTGTGTGTGTATTACTATGTTAATATTCTGTAACAGTATGTTAATTTGCACTGCTTGTGTGTGTATGTGTGTGTAAGTGAGTTAGTGAGTGATTATCAATATATGTTTGCTAAACTGCACATTGGAACTGGCCAAACGCAATTTCAAACTTCTGTGTTAACCTTGTTACATAGATTTTTGACAATAAAGTTCTCTTGACTTGACTTGACTTGACTTGAAAACACAACCAATATTCATTAACAGACTTTCAAGCAACCATAATCTGTAGTAATGATGATTTACATCAGTTAGATCATTCTGCAGATGGTCAAACAGACTCCATTGACACGGATAATGAACACGAGTCACTTAATTGTACTGGTCTTTCAGAGTTACATCAGAGAAATTTTATTCAAGAGAAAATTGCATGCATTTTATTGAGATTAGAGAATATTGTTCACACTCCAAAGACTGTTATTGACCAGGTCCTCTCTGAACTTCATTTTATATTAAGTGCAGAATCTCTGCCTTTGACAAAAGCTACAGTTTCTGATGTATTTCAGAGCCATAATCTACAAATTGAAGATTCAGTCGTTGACGAGCTTTCCAATGTCATATGTAAGACTAACGCATTAGGTGTAGCAATTGCAAAGGATGGTCCTCTTGCCTCTGCTTATAAGCATAAAGAGTATTATAAAGCTCATTTTAGGATTGTGGAGCCTGTTGAATACATACTAGATACCCAAAAGAAAAGGTCATTTCAATGTATACCACTGTTACAATCTTTGCAAAATTTGCTCTCTGGTGAAGGCATCCTTGATCATCTTAGAACTTCAGGTTTGCAAAACCACCCAACAACATCTTGTTTACAAGAATATCGAAGCATAAGAGATGGTGACTACTATAAACAAAACAACTTTCTGTCAGGTGAAGGCTTTAGAATAGCACTACATCTTTATGTAGATGATTTTGAAGTCTGCAATCCATTGGGGACATCTCGTAAAAAACACAAACTCTGTGGTGTCTACTGGGTGTTGGGAAATTTGCCACCAGGTTCACATTCAAAATTAAGCTCAATTTATTTAGCTGTTCTTTCCAAATCTGATGACATTAAGGCATATGGCTATGAAAAACTGTTAGAGCCACTCTTGCAAGATTTGAGTATACTAGAGCAGCATGGAGTTTTTATTTCCCAAATCGGTCAGTTTGTTAAAGGTACAGTACAATGTGTTATTGCTGACAATCTTGGTGCGCATGGCATAGCTGGATTTGTTGAGAGTTTTTCTGGTGGGTCAATCTGCAGATTTTGTACAGGAGATAAGTCAGAATTTCAGACCAAAGATGTGAAGTCTGGTGCTTTCCAGCTTAGAACCAGAGATATTCATGATGATCATGTCCACTCTGCCCAGGAAAGTGCAGCAATTTGCTGCGGTATAAAGAAACAGTGTGTTTTAACAGAGAAGCTCTCCCATTTTCATGTAAGCACTGGATATCCCCCTGATGTTGTGCACGACCTCTTTGAAGGTATTGTGCCAGTTGAACTTGCACGCTGTATTTGCTTATTGATCTCAAAAAAATACTTCACTCTTGATTTACTTAACACATTGATTCAGACGTTTCCATTCAAATGGGGAGACAAAACCAATCACCCACATGCCATACCGCGTTCTTTCACATTCACTAACACCATAGGTGGAAATGCTCATGAAAATTGGATGTTGTTGCAATTTCTTCCCTTTTTCATTGGGCATATTGTACCAGAAAATGAACCATCGTGGCTGTTGATTCTGGACCTGAAGGACATTGTTGAGTTGGCAGTAGCCCCTGTACACACAAGTGAAACCATTGCATATCTTGAGGCTAAGATATATGATCACAGACAACGCTATCTTGAACTCTTTCCACATGTAAAGCTCCTGCCAAAACATCACTTCTTAGAGCATTATCTGCAAATGATACGCTGCTTTGGGCCGCTGGTAGCACTATGGACTATGAGGTTCGAGGCTAAGCATAGCTTCTTTAAGCAGGTTGCTCGGCATACAAACTGTTTTAAAAATATACCTCGTTCACTAGCTACTAAACATCAATTTATGCTAGCCTATGAAACGCATGGCTCCAACTTAAAGAAGTCATCCTTGGAAGTCTCAGATATTTCAGTTCTGCCTATGGATGTCCTTAGTGAGGGAGTAAGGTCAAAACTGCATCAAAAATACACAGAAATTACTGAGGTTCATATGGCAAAACATTTGTCGTACAGTGGCATATGTTACAGAACAGGGATGCTTATTGTGCATGGATCTTCAGATGGACTTCCAAAATTTAATGAGATAATTCAGCTGTGCATTGTAAAGGATAATGCCATTTTTATAGTTAGAGGTGTTTGTGCTTGGTACAGAGAGCATTACGGTGGCTTTGAATTATCTGAGTGTCCCACTAGAGAGGTTGGCCTAATTGAGCTTGGTGACTTGGAGGACCCATATCCACTTGTGGACTACATCGTAGCGGGTTTGCGCATGGTCATTTTGAAAAGATTTGTCCTTGTTAAAGGTAAGTGAAAATCTTGGTTCCAAATATGCTGATTGATTTTCTGTTCTCTTTACATAAACAATGCAGAAAGATTCTTTCAATTGTATTTTTGAGTTGCAAACTGTACGGAATTTTATTGTCAGAGCTCTGGCCTCAAACAGTTCCTCAAACAAAACCTCAAACAAAGCAGTTGGGCACTACTAAATTCCTTGGGTCTTTATCTGGATCATTTAAAGTATGAACTATTTGTATTTAATATACTGTATATTGCTAACATGGCATTTTCTTGTACTTATGTTTCAGATCAGGACTGAAGATGTTGGTGCTTGGTACGGGGAGCATTCCATTAGCTTTGAACTGTGATTCCCTACTAGAGAGGTTGGCCTGATTGATCTTGGTGATTTGAAGGACACGACTCCGCTTGTGGCGTACCTTGTCATTGCAAAGGTTAGTGACAATGTTAATAAACAGTGTAGCCCAACTGATGCATCGTTTGATATTAGCCCAATAATAAATACATCACTATTAGTGTTGTCCAATGTGGTGATACATGTTTGGATCTCTGTACAGAAGATAATGGCGAAAATGGATGCTTTTAAAATATATTTTTAGGTTGGAAATGATAATAGTCATTAAAATTTTTTATTGATGCCTGTATTGTCAAAACTGCATGTAGCTTTGGTCTCAGACCTTAATATCAGTTGATTGCCACTAAATAACCTAGGTGTTTACCTTGCTCTTATACAGTATGAACTATTTGCATTTAATATACTGTATATTACTAATGTAGTATTTTCGTGTTCTACTTTTGTTTCAGATCAGGACAGGAGGTGTTTGACTATGTCCAATCCAGCTGTTCTACGGGTCATTTTTGGTGATGGATCTGACTCCAGGAAATTGCACATGATTTCTGGAATTCCACAAACTGTGGATGAAGTACATGATCTTGTGAAAGCAAACTTTCAATTGCATCAAGACTTTCGTTTGCAGTACATGGATTCTGACTTCAATGAGTTCATGAATCTCACCTCAGTGTCTGAAATCCAAAATATGGGTACACTCAAAGTAATCTACACACCACTCGAGGAGTCTTACATTTCTTTATACACAGTGGAACCGACTGCTTCGAGTTCCTCAGTCCCGAACACTGAGAGTTCATCATTGGCCTCATCAAGCAGTGATGCCACCTTGTGTACATCAACTCCACAGTCTTCCCCAGAGGTTCATACATCAGGATTGTCCTGGCCCCTGGTTTTTGTTGTCCCAAAGTTTTCCTATGAAGCGGAACTGGAGCTACAACAAAAGAACACTGAATTTGAAACAAAGGGAACATACTTCAATCCTGGCCTGAAGCTTAAAGGAATCATCTTTGATGGCCTGGCACAAGAGATTATTAAATACACCAAGTATCCGAAAGATTACCAGTGTGAGGAAGTAGCAGCTGCTTTGACAAAGGCCCATCCTTGCTTGGGGCAGTTAGGATGCAAGTCAGGGTTTTCTGGATGGAAGCAGTCTTTAAAATACAAAATGCAAAATTACAGAACCAAACTTGGGAGACTTGGGCACCCTGAAATTCAAGTCAATTCCTTAACACTGGGAAGGCCAACGCTACGAAAAAAGTCGCGAGGAAAATCAGCCGCCGAGTAGCCCACTTCCCCGCTCTGAAGAGATTAGTGCCCTTTGTCTTGCTAAAGACATGGTGCGTGTTTGAAGCGCCGACCCCCGCTCTCCTTTCCAAGGAAATTCAGCCCGGCCAGTGCATCTGTATATCACAGCTCCAAGAAGCAATTCAAAAGTTACAATCTATCTTTCTTTATAGCGCGAATATAATTATTCATATGCTGAATAGGAATGAATCCTTTGGTTTGAATCGCGCTAAACATTCTAAGTGAAATAAATCCTCGCATTGTTTTTGTATTAGGCGTACGTGCTGTGCGATTTTCTCAAGGCAAACCAGACACAGACTAGCCAGTTTTATGTTTCATTCGCATTTTATGCTTACTTCATCGCACTAAAGAATAAACTACAATAATGTGCTCGTTGTAGGCATACGTGTTGTGCGATTTTCACAAGGCAAACCAGACAATGACTAGCCCATTTTATGAGTGTCAAGCGCCGACCACCGCTCTCCTTTCCAAGGAAATTCAGCCTGGGCAGTTCATCTGTATATCACAGCTTCAAGAAGCAATTCAAACGTTACAATCTATATTTCTTTATAGCGCGAAGATAATTATTCATATGCTGAATAGGAATGAATCCTTTGGTTTGAATCGCGCTAAACATTCTAAGTGAAATAAATCCTCGCGTTGTTTTTGTAGTAGGCGTACGTGCTGTGCGATTTTCTCAAAGCACACCAGACACAGACTAGCCAGTTTTATATGTTTAATTCGCATTTTATGCTTACTTCATCGCACTAAAGAATAAACTACAATAATGTGCATGTAGTAGGCATACGTGTTGTGGGATTTTCACAAGGCAAACCAGACACTGACTAGCCCATTTTATGAGTTTCAAGCGCCGACCACCGCTCCATTTCCAAGGAAATTCAGCCTGGCCAGTTCATCTGTATATCACAGCTTCAAGAAGAATAAACAATCCATTTGTAGTAAGCATACGTGTTATGTGATTTTGTATGTGTTTCATACGTTTTTTATGCTTACACTAAAGAATAAACAATGCGTTGACGGTATGTGTAGTGCGATGGCAAATTCACAGAATCGTGCTGCAGAGTAAACAAATATACATTTTGAATCCACTACAAACTTGTAAGATACCAGTCAATCTGTGTACCTATATTTTTTGTAATGTAACATACTTGCACATTGTGTTAGAGTTTGAGTATATACGCGATTTACAGAAATAATGCCGGTAATAGAACCATTGTAAAAGTTTTATACACACACACCCCACCCAGTAATAACAACAATAAAGATATTCTTGCCTTAGCAATGACAGGGTAAAACAAATGTGTGATGCAGAACAACATTATTTTTATTAGAAAAATAGAAATCTCATTTGAAATACAACCAAGTGCGCTTTGAGCATCCCGCAAGCTAACAGTTGCTACATATCCATGGCCCATCCTTTCTACATTTTCGACAGGTGTACTTGGCGCACACAGCACACCGCTCCGAGCTGTGATTCCTGTTGCAGTGTATCTGCACCTGGCACTGCGTCGTCTTTCCAGGAGCAGGTGGAGGTCGTTGCTTTTTCGCCATTGTCTTTTCCTGTAAGAATCGACGCCAAAGTTCCTCAGCAAGAGCATGTAAAAAGTCTCTTCTGCTCTCCGTGGACCTCGTGCATGTCGTATACAAAACATGTGCATTCATCGCTGCCAAGTCCAGCATGTTGTAGAACACTGCAACAGGCCACCTGCGTGTTCCTGCGCGGACCGTATACCCACGCACCTTCTGGTCCATGATATCCACACCGCACTGCAAAGAAGAAACATAAAAAGGTTATGTTACATTATAAACATTATAATCATTTTGTCTGACATATATGACATAAAAATTCAATAATGTGACATTATTTATCATCATATACTCATACCTTCATGCTGTTGTAGTCCGTGATCGTGTTTGGTTTCCTTTTGCGGCCTTCGAAGATCGTGACTTGTTTGTGCATTGTGCTGAGAATGCAGACTGCCTTGTTTTTTTTGGAGCATAAGCTGTCAGTATGGCACTTCCTGATGTGTACACATGTGTGGAGAATTCCTCACGTCCCTTGGTGTTTTTTGCTGGAGGAGGAATTTCTCTTCTGATCTTGTTGTTTGTCCCAAGCAGAGCTGTGTTGCATGCAAGCAGTCTGTTGGCCAGAGACAGGGATGTGAAGTAGTTGTCAGTGGTGACGGTTCTGCCCTTGTCCAGATATGGTTCCATGAGTTTCATGACGACATTCTCTGACAGTCTTTCTCCCTTGGGACGACTGGGGTCCTTTCCCAAATATGGAAGAGCATTGCACATATACTTGGTCTTCAAATCAGCAGCAATCCAAAACTTTATGCCAAACTTGTCAGGTTTTGTAGCGATGTATTGCAGGAAAGGACAGCGGACCTTGGTTGGAAAGAGCTGCTCATCAACGGTGATGTGTTGTCCTGGCGTGTAACACAGAGTGCAGTTATGTACAAAACATTGCCAGATGTCCGAGATTGCAGCAAATCTGTCGCTCTTTACACGTTCCGCACGTGTGTCCTTGTCATCGAAGCGCAAGTACCGCATGATTTCTTTGTAGCGGTCACGCGACATCGTGTCCTTGATTGCAGGCACAGCGTATTTCTTAGACCAACAATCGGCCACCGCTCCAACCGGGCAGAGTATTGCCCGCAGAAAAAGCACTGCGATGAAAGCCATCAACTCGCTGACAGACAGGTTCCAGCTCTGATCCGCTCTGTGGGCTTCACGGACCGTGCAGTGTGTGATTGTCCACAGAAAGCTCTGCAACCTGCTTGTGATTCTGCGCTGTAGAAGTAAAATAAAAATCATATCACTTGTATGTAAAAAAATAGGAAATATAAAATAATTTTTTTTTTTTTCATCTTTACATCTACAAAAGAGGAAATATAGTTGGCCATCCGTGATAACATTACTTATATGTAAAAAAAGAAGAGGAAATATAATATAAATATATTTATAAAATATAACAAAGAGGAAATATAGCTGGCCAAATTCAGTTCAATGCTTTTTCCTATGTACATCCGTGATATGTGACGGGCAGGGTGAGCAACTCAAAAAGGAAGCGATCACGCCAAGTCTCAGGGAAAGAGGATGGTTTAATAGAAAGTGTGCAAACCAAAAACCCGTGCATTGTTCCAAATGAAGGAAATAATAACCAGCAGTCAACTGGTACAAAGACAAGACGTATATAGACGAACAAACGACCCTCAAGTGAGACGGATCACAGGTCCTGCCCACCTGAGGGACGAACATCACGTGACCAAAAACAGGACCGCTGCCGCTGTAACCGGGGGCGACCGGTAGGGGGCCCCCCCACAACGTGACAGACCCCCCCACTAAAGCCGCACTCCCCTCCGGATGTGCGGCTTACAACGGCAGCACACAAAACACAACAAAGGGGCGGGAGGGCGGGGACAAGACAGGGACCCGTTCCCTGCCGTCCTGAGCTGAAACACAAAACACATAAGCTCCTCGTCACAGGACGCAGACAAGGCAGGGACCCGTTCCCTGCAGTTCTGGAGCTGAAAACATAAAACACATAGGTTAGCTCGCCTCCTGGGCGGGACCCTGGACCGACTGGGCCGTCAACAAGACGATAACCACGCCCCGGTCGGTCACAGGGCCCTCGCGCCCTAACCGGCCTTAGGCCGCTTAAGCCCCACTGCTGTGTGCGGACCGGGAGCACATGGCCCAACACACGTCACAGGTGTGGATGTGTGCAGGCCGCCACACTGGGGTGCGGCCACGGCTTCCACAAACACCTCCCGAACCTACCTCCTTGCTCGGAGCTGACCCCTGCCCTTTTCGCTAGGGGTCACCCCAGACTCCTGGGGAGTGAACCCCTCCCGGGGCCCCTCATCTCAAGGTGGACTCCTCCACCCAACCCAGGAGCGCCAGAGACCAGGGCCCTGGCAATGCGCATCAGGGACACGCTGGTCACCCCGAGCTCGAAGGAGAGGGTCTCCTCCTGGAGACCCCACTAGGTCCGGGAGTACCGCAGTCCACCACCAGGAGCGACCTGCAACACATCACACACACACGCACACAGACAACACATAACAAAACGCGCACTGCTCCGACCACTTTTACACAGGGGGGGAGGGTCCCCTTCTTGGCATGAGGAGACACCCTGTCCTTACACCCCAGGCATCCCCCGCCTACAAAGGGGTACAGGGGCTCCTCTTTGCTTAGGGGTCCCTCCCAACCGGTCAGGTCTCCTGATGGAGCAGTGCCTTCTGAGCCACATGTCTTGGCTCAGGAACCCCATAGCTCCCCCCCAAAAACATATTTAGGGGGGGCCCCTCTGGGGAATAACAAAACAAAAAACACAGATACAACATATAACACACACGCACCTAAGATGCCTTCCGTGCCACCTCCAGTGGCACAGGACCTCAAATGGACCCCTCCCCACACACAGTGAAGAGGGGTGCAAGAGAGGAATTACATAAAACAAAGCACGCTACACTCTAGGACAAAACGAACACGCAAAGACAGAACACAAACAAACGGACAGGACCCACCGATGCGCACGCTCTGCGGAGCGTGACGCGCCTACTCCAGCTCTCTCTCTCACCGTTTTCCCCACGGGATCCGCAGATCTTTAGAGAGAGAGAGCTATACGCGAGCGGCTTGCGCGTCACGCCCACAGCGACGCGTCTCTCTCAGCGAGTGCAGCGGCTGCCTGCGACGTCATCCACTCGGCAGTAAGCAAACTGCAAACTAAACATCCACAAGCTCTTCTTCTGATCTCTGGTGATTTTAATCACACTTCTCTGTCCTCTACTCTACCTAACTTCACACAGTATGTAAACTGTCACACTAGAGATGACAAGATACTGGACCTGTTCTATGCTAACACTAAGGAGGCATATAACTCTGCACCCCTTCCTCCCCTGGGCAAATCTGATCACAACATGGTTCATCTCCAACCTGTGTATAAACCACTCATACACAGAGAACCAGCAGTCACCCGCACAGTTAAGAAATGGTCTGTGGAAACAGAGGAGACGTTAAAGGACTGTTTTGAGTCAACTATGTGGGAAGTACTGTGTGATCCTCATGGGGAAGACCTGGATAACCTCACTCACTGCATTACTGACTATGTTAATTTCTGTGTGGAGAACACTGTAACCACAAAAACGGTTCGGTGTTTCTCCAACAATAAACCATGGATCAACCCGAGTATAAAAACTCTGCTTAAAAAAAAGAAGAGAGCATTTAAATCAGGAAACAGAGACGAGCTTAAAGACATACAGAAGGAGTTAAGGAGAAAGATTCGGGAGGGGAAAGCCTGTTACAAGAGGAGAATGGAAGATCAGCTACAGCAGAGAAATGTGAGGGGAATCTGGAATGGCCTAAAAACCATCTCGGGTCACAGAAAGCCAGAGTCACAGGTGGTGGGGGACCAGAAATGGGTAAACGACTTAAATCTGTTTTTCAATAGATTTGATCACTCTCCCACTCCTCCAACTCCAACACCTCTTCTGCAGCCTTTGTCGACAAGTGTATTCCTGACCCAAGGGTACTCAGTGTCTGCCCCCTCAAATACCTCCATTAGCACCTTTTGCTGTTCACAGCCACCCCCCACTGGTTCCAGGAACAACACACAGACCCCTGGAACACCTGATCCCTCTCTACCTCCATGCCCCAACTTAACCCTCACAACAACCCAAGTGAGAAATCAGCTTAAAAAGATTAAACCACGTAAAGCGGCAGGTCCTGATGGCATCAGCGCCAGAGTACTGAAGTGCTGCGCACAACAACTGAGTGAAATTGTTGAATACATGTTCAACATGAGCCTGAAGCTCGGTCGAGTTCCACAACTGTGGAAAACATCGTGCGTGGTACCGGTACCAAAGACTCCACACCCTAAGGACCTAAACAGCTACAGGCCAGTGGCACTGACGTCTCATCTGATGAAGACACTGGAGAGACTGGTGCTTGTACATCTCCAGCCACTAGTGAAGTCATTGATGGATCCACTTCAGTTTGCCTACCAGACTGGTGTTGGTGTGGAAGATGCTGTTATCTATCTGCTGCAAAGAGCGCTGTAACGAGGCTCGCGCCCCGGAGCGAGGAGACGGACACAATCGCTGAGAAGAGCGAGATTTATTAAAGGGGATACCATACTCGTCATCCGAAAGCCAGGCAGGGTCGATAACAGGAGGGCAGTCCGTAAAACATGCAAAGACAGGCATCACAACACAGGGAGCACGGGAAACAGGAGAAACACGAAAACGGTCAGGCACAGAGAACAGCGATGGGACAGACACGATCACAAATAAATTCAAAATACCGGACGAAGGACAAGGGAGACTCAGGGGCTTATATACATGGAACTAGACAAGGATCAGGTGCAAACAATGATACAGGGGCGTGGTAACTAACAAGGGATTCATCAAAACTAACGAGCAGGGCGAGACAAACGGGCAAGAACACAGACACGAGGGAACCCAGAGTGACAGCTAGGAGAGGGGGCGTAGCCGCACGTGACAGAACCCCCCCTCAAAGCGTGCCACTCCGGGGCACGCAAGGGCAGACAGGACAGGGAACCAGACTAGGACAAGACAGGGAACCACGGAACACGGCGAGGGACAGGGACAGCAGACACGGGACGGACTGGAGGAACAGACCAGGGGAAAGCAGGGCACGGAGACCGGGGCACGGCAGGGACAGGGGAACCAGAGACGGGCCAGGAGCCGGGCTGGGGCATGGCGATACAGGCAGGGACAGGGCGAGGCACGGGAGCAGGACCGGGAACAGACACAGGAGACGGGCCAGGGGACAGGGCAGAGGCATACACGGAGGCAAACACGGCTTGGACAACTGAGACTGGGACAGGAACAAAGTGGGTGATGACTTGGGGAACAGAGATGGGAACGGGGACAGAGAGGACACCACTAGACACCGACACAGGGACGGCCACAAGGACACGAACAGGCACACACACAGGAACTGGGACCAACACAAAACCAGGCACAGGACACGGGAGCAAGGGGAACATGGGAAACGAGACAGGATCACAGGGCAAAGCAGGGGGCTCAAAAAGTCCAGGCCCTATAGAGGGCAGCACAGTCTCTGGGGACACAGGCGCGGCCGGGCGGCGAGCAGCGGGCACAGGCGCGGGCGGGCAGCGGGCACAGGCGCGGCCGGGCGGCGGGCAGCGGGAACAGGCGCCGGCAGACGGGCAGCGGTAACAGGAGCTGGCAGACGGGCAGCGGGAACAGGAGCCGGCAGACGGGCAGCGGGAACAGGAGCCGGCAGACGGGCAGCAGGAACAGGAGCCGGCAGACGGGCAGCGGGAACAGGCAGGGTCCGCTGGCGGGCAGCGGGAACAGGCAGGGTCCGCTGGCGGGCAGCGGGAACAGGCAGGGGCCGCTGGCGGGCAGCGGGAACGGGAGCTGGCGTGGACGACCTCTCCTGGGTCGCCAGGACAGGAGCCAGCATGGATGAGACACCCTCGGGGGGCGGAACCACCGGGCCGACGTCCTCGGGGGGCGGAGCCGCCAAGCCGACGTCCTCGGGGGGCGGAGCCGCCAAGCCGACGTCCTCGGGGGGCGGAGCCGCCAAGCCGACGTCCTCGGGGGGCGGAGCCGCCAAGCCGACGTCCTCGGGGGTGGAGCCGCCATACTGACGTCATCGGGGGGCGTGTCCGCCAAGCCGACGTCCTCGGGGGCGGAGCCACCATACTGACGTCATCGGGGGGCGTGTCCGCCAAGCCGACGTCCTCGGGGGGCGGAGCCACCATACTGACGTCATCGGGGGGCGTGTCCGCCAAGCCGACGTGGCTTGTACTCCCCCCCAAAAAATACTTGGGGGTGTCGTGATGTGTAGCTGGCTGGATCAGCGGCGGTAGGTCCTCCTCCTCAGTGTCCGGGTTGAGCCTGGAAGAACACACAGACACACGCCCCTCGGTGGCTCTCTCTGCGATGGCTCCGCCTCCTCTGAGGCGTCGGGAGCTCGCAGCAGCCATTGAGAGCCGACCGAGGGTTAAGCCAAAGCTCGTCTGTGCATTCCCTCCGTCTGCCCGCTGCTTGTACCACAGGTTGCTCACCCCTGTGGCGTTCGTCAAGCAGGGCAGACTCACAGCGCTCAAAAGGAGTCTCGCCGCGAAAGCCAGCAGTGAGAGACTGCGCTTTCTTCGGTCTGCGACGAGACTTCCTTGTTCCCACAGCGCCAGGGGTATTCCTGTCTCCGGCTCGTTCGCGCTGTAACACATGAGAGTTCAACTGCACGGAAGCAGCCAACAACTCGTTACAGCAACTAAACTCACCGGAGTCTCGCTCTCTCGCTGTGTCCTGGATAGGTCTGGTATTATGTAACGAGGCTCGCGCCCCGGAGCGAGGAGACGGACACAATCGCTGAGAAGAGCGAGATTTATTAAAGGGGATACCATACTCGTCATCCGAAAGCCAGGCAGGGTCGATAACAGGAGGGCAGTCCGTAAAACATGCAAAGACAGGGATCACAACACAGGGAGCACGGGAAACAGGAGAAACACGAAAACGGTCAGGCACAGAGAACAGCGATGGGACAGACACGATCACAAATAAATTCAAAATACCGGACGAAGGACAAGGGAGACTCAGGGGCTTATATACATGGAACTAGACAAGGATCAGGTGCAAACAATGATACAGGGGTGTGGTAACTAACAAGGGATTCATCAAAACTAACGAGCAGGGCGGGACAAACGGGCAAGAACACAGACACGAGGGAACCCAGAGTGACAGCTAGGAGAGGGGGCGTAGCCGCACGTGACAAGCGCTTTCTCATCTGGAAAACCAGGGAAGCACAGTGAGGATCATGTTTTTTGATTTCTCAAGTGCTTTTAATACCATCCAACCTGGACTTTTGAGGGACAAGCTGGATTTAATAGGTGTGGACTCTCACATGTGTGACTGGATTTTGGACTATCTTACACATCGGCCACAATACGTGAGGTTGCAGGACTGTGTGTCGGACTTGGTGGTATGTAATACAGGGGCCCCACAAGGAACTGTCTTAGCACCGTTCCTTTTCACCCTGTACACTGCAGACTTTAGGTATAGCACACAGAACTGCCACCTCCAAAAGTTCTCAGACGACTCAGCTGTTATCGGTCTCATCAGTAATGAGGACGATCGAGAATACAGACTGGTTATTCAGAACTTTGTGGATTGGTGCCAAGCTAACCGCCTCCAGATAAATCCTGGGAAAACTAAGGAGCTGGTGGTGGACTTCCGAAAGCGCAGTCACCCTCACCCAACACCGGTGAACATCCAGGGAACTGACATCGACATGGTGAACTCGTACAAGTACCTGGTGTTCACCTAAACACGAAACTGGACTGGTCGGACAACACTGCTGCACTTTACAAAAAGGGTCAAAGCAGACTCTATTTATTAAGAAGACTAAGATCATTTGGAGTGCGGGGGCCACTCCTCAAGACCTTTTTTGACACTGTGGTGGCATCAGCCCTTTTTTATGGAGTAGTGTGCTGGGGCAGCAGCATCACTAATGCAGACAGGAACAGACTGGACAAACTGATTAGAAAGGCCAGTTCTGTTCTGGGAGAACCCTTGGACACGGTACAGGTGGTGGGAGAAAGGAGGATGCTAAAAAAACTGGCAAGTCAATGAATCCCACCCCATGTTTGAGACTTTATCAGCTCTGGGCAGCACCTTCTGTGACCGACTGCGTCACCCAAGGTGTGTTACAGAGCGTTACCGGAGATCCTTCACCCCTGCTGCAGTTAGACTGTACAATCAGCACTGCTCTCGTTAGCAATACACTTTTTGCCTATAGTTCTTTTCGCTTATATTCTATGTATATATGTATTGTGTAAGTTTGGAGTCTTGTCCTCTGTACTACTGTCACTTTGTCACTTTGTACCACTGTCACTTTGCTGCTAGGAGTTGTGAATTTCCCCATTGCGGGACTAATAAAGGCTTATCTTATCTTATCTTACTACATCCAAAAGGTGAAACTGAAGACAGTCTGGAGAGTGAACGAATTGCTTTGCTGACCAAAGTGGCCAAGCGTGACAATGAAGCTGTAATAAAAGCCAAGATGGAGAAAACCTTCTTCTACAGACGACAAGAAGTTGTGAACCAGAGGCCCAGGATAGAGGATTTCAAAAACCGATGGCCTGCCCTTTTTGAGCAGAGTGAAGTAAGTGTGTGTGCGCGCGTGCGTGTGTGTGCGTGTGCTTTTTATTTTCCAGGGGGATAAATGGCTGTCACTTGTATTTTGCAATAGCAGTGTTTCCAATTATTAAGGGCAGTACAAGTAAGTCTTTCTCTCTTTTTTTTCAGGTAAATGCAGAGTTCTTGCGAGTCACAACCAAACCACTTCGATCCAAGTTCCTCTCCGAGTTTGACAACTTCACAGTGAAACTCATGCAGATCTTCCAGAGCAAAGGAGGTGCCAAGGGACAACGGATCAAGCGCTTCCTGGAAATGGCCGATTCGGTTAGTATGATTACATAACATTTTTTTCTCTTATTTGGCTCATTTCCAGAAATAACAACTGCATTCTTAAAACTAAAAGACTGTTTGGCAAGGCCATCTTTCACTTCTATACAACAGCTCACTACTCATATCTCAACTGGTATTTCACAAAACTGTTCAAAACTGTTACCAAATAATTATCAGTATAGTCAGGAACTGCAACCAATGGTCAAATCAGTTGTTTGGTCAAATTAATGAGGCACAATTCAGGTGTGGGCTATTGCACAACCATTTGGGGATTTGTGAATGTTTTTAACTGCCATTATTGTTTCTGCGTCTTGTCATTAATCTTTTAGTGTAGCGACATTGACGTGAGGAGGGAGTGCGTCCTGCGCAGCCTGGTTGTCTATCTAAACGTAGACCCAGATGCGTTTTTCAAGGAGTATGAGGTAAGTGTCTTTCAGTTCTTTATTGTGTAGTATAGTCTTCTTAACTGTCCTGTAAAAGATGATGGGTTTTCATACAAGCTGCAGTGCATTCCAAGGGATGGCATACAGTGGGGTGCTGACTAATAAACTTTTCTTCTCTCCATTGAAGTCTCTAGCCAATGGCGTGACCAAGATGACTATCGCTACTGTAAGCATGTACATTGTGTCACAAAAATGAGTACACCCCTCATATTTCTGCAAATTTGTAAGTATATCATTTCAGGGGACATGAAAGGAATTTCACTTGGAAACAATGAAAAGTAGCCAGTGTACTTGTATAATGCTTCAAGTTATTGTTCGCTCAAATTAATTCAATATTAAGGTCACATAATGTAACCACAAAAGTGAATACACCCATATGTTAAAATCCCATTGAGAGGATCATGATCTGCTTCAGCAGTCACAGTACATGTTGACAATGTCATGCATGATTCTACTGGTGAAATTCAGCTTCTTATTTTTCTAGTTTCAAATAAAAACATCTAGTCAATCATAATTTAAGTAAAAATCACCTAATAACTAGTACTTTTTTAAAAACTAGAACTTAGACTACTTAGACTTCTTTTAAGACATTTGTCCATTGGGTGAGTCATATTTTCATCTTTTTACTTTTTACTATCTTTTTACCAGCAATATTTGCTTGAAAAAAAAATGGCTGCATTTTTGGTTGTTTTTACATCGATGGCTGTGTTTTTAATTTTGAGTGAACAATAAATTGAAGAATTATAAATGTTGTACACTGACTGCTTTTCATTGACAGTGATATTTATTTAATGTCTCATGAAAAGATATACTTGCAAATCTGCAGAAATGTGACGAGTTTATAACTTTCTGATTTCTTAATGCTTTTATCAAACTTTTCTGTTCTGTTTGTTCAGTCCACTGAGGAGGCAGAAGGGGACATCACAGCCACAGTCATGAGGATTTACAGCATCAGGAGCCAGAGACATCAAGAGCCAGATGACGTTGGAGTGGTGATCGAGGGTGTCAAAGTTATGCACAATATCAGGACTGTCATCCACGCTTTCATTGTCCTATTTGGGCAGACAGCATGAAGTACACGTTTGAATTTGTCCAGAAGATTCTCATGAACCTGGATGGACACAAGCTTAATGTGAAAATTCAGCAACTGAAAATCAATCTATTTGCTTAAGACGCTATCCACTTTCAGCTTTTTTGTGTAGTTTTCCCCCTCAATTCACATTCAAAGCAGAATGCTCCATGCCAGTGTCCTGATACAGAATACTCACCAGCACACATACAGACACACAAACACATTTTTTCTTGGTTAGATTTTTACTTGTTAACGAGAGACAAGTTCTCATGGACAAGTTCTAGTTGAAAAGTACTAGTTTCGTTTTTTTAACTTAAATTAAAATTGACTAGATGTTTTTATTTGAAACTAGAAAAATAAGTTGCTTAGATTTCATTTTTTTGTAGTGTACAGACTTGTCACCCGGGACAAAGTGAGAGAGGGACAGACACACACGCACACGCCTACAGACAGACGCAAACGCCTACACACACACACACACACATGTGCGCACACACACACACAGACAGACAGACTCAGACACACAAATGATAAATGAGGGTGGCCTGGCTTTGCCTCCAACCTGAGTGCCTCTTTTCTTTGCTTGAAATATTTGAAGAGATTTTGTGTTTTTTTTTTTGTTTTTTTTTTTACTTCAGGGCTGATTTGTGCAGAGTTGTGCTCTTTGCTGTTTTGAATAATAATAATAAAAAACAACAACCAAATTTTGTGTTTTGTGTCTGAAGTGGGGTGGGTGGGACAACTGAGGTAATATAAAATTTATTTTGTATCAACTCTCAGGTTTCATTGCATAAATTTAAATCGGTTTAGGCCATTTAATATATGTATATTGTTGTGGCTACATTAGATAAATATGTGTTCCACCAACTCAATTACATTGTATTACACCGGGGTATTTCGGTTATTGTGGCTACATTTAATGAAGATTGGTTCGACTAACTCAATTACGTTGTGTTCCATTGAGGTATTTATGTTGGGTTGGGTTATTTAGGTTGGGTTGAGGCTACACAAAGTCGATGTGTGAAAATCCTGCCCACAATTCAATTGAGTTAATCCAATGAGTTATTTTTTTGAGTGTAGTTGTATTTTATTTTATTGGAAATATAGCCTAGTAGGAGTTGTAACACATGTCTGTAGCCCTAATAAATGTTCTTAGACTTAGTTCAAATATATTTGGAAATCTGAGATTCATTTTCCAGAGTATATTGAATATAAATTTCCACAAAATATATTTTTAACTGGAAAATATACAAATCAATGTGTTCGTCTTTATGTAAATGCAGGTGATAAAGATTGCACAACAATTTCAGAAGTTCCTATTCAATGAGGCCAGAAAAGAGGAATTCATGGTCTTTAGTGCATTGGATGGGACATTGCGAGTTGACAGCTTCCTGCACAAGGCCATGAATGGATATGCAGAACTTTGGAGCTTTGTGGAAAAGCTACTGCTTCTGTCCCATGGACAAGCCACTGTGGAGAGTGGATTCTCCATAAACAAGGAGGTGGAGATGTGCAATATGAAGGAGGACATTATAGTCTCACAGAGACTGATCTGCGACTGTAAGGATGTGTGGTGGAGTGGTCAAAGTGCCACTAACTAAAGAGCTGCTAAATGAATGTGCAACTTCCCGCAACCGGTATAGGATCTTCTTGGAAGATGAGAGGAAAAAAATGGAAAAGGCAAAACAGACGAACAAGAGAAAACTGGCTGAAAATGAGCATGAAGAGCTATGCAAGAAAAGAAGAACAATCTTAACTGTGTGACACTCTAGAGAAGGAGGCAGGTAGCCTTGCAGAGAAGGCTGAGAATACAGCTGGGACAGAGCTCATCACTAAATCCAACACCAAGGGAAAAAGATGCAAGGACAAGAGAGGGGAGTTGATGGACCTAGACCATGAAATTGAGAAGAGAGTGGCAGAGCTACATGTCTTCAGGAGAATTTTGACCTCTCTGTTCATTGGTTTCTCTCTGATTCATGTAATAACATTCACATTTTACATTTATGGCATTTGGCAGATGCTCTTATCCAGAGCGACTTAAATTTATATTTCATTTTTTATACAAGTGAGTAGTTGAGGGTTAAGGGCCTTGCTCAGGGGCACCTCAGTCATGGCCTCAGGTCTGGGGATCGAACCCACGACCCTCCGGTCGCAAGACCAGTTCCCTAACCACCAGGCCATGGCTGCCCTGATAACACTTTGTGTTTTGCAGACAGGCTGTTTTGAGGACTTTTTTTTTTTTAGCTTATTTACAACACAGACTGCTTTACTTGTTAATTTATAATTCTGTATGGTTTCTCCATGCAAGTCAATGTGTTGTTTAATGTAATGCAGCTTATGTGTCTTATGATGGCTCTGTTCTGCATCACAATGGAACAAAATTGAAAAGATTGTTGATGACAAATGGGAAACGTATTTTTATTTCCAATGTGGGAGTCAATAAATTGAATATTTTTTACCAAATTTAAATTTTTGGGTCTTATAATTATATGTATTGAGGTCTTAAAATGTCTTTAAAAGCATTACATTTTACTTTAAAAATGGTGCAAGAACCCTGACTTTGCAGTATTCATTAACGAGGCCCCTAAGGAGGCCGCTCGGCCGAGCGGTGGCAGAGCCTGGGTGAGTAACACCTTGACCGGGCATCTCTTGACAATAAAAGCGACGGTGACTTATCACAACTTCTCTGTTGGAGTCTTTGTCTTAGTGGACTCGGGAGCCTCGGGGAACTTGATGGAGCAGAGCATGGCTGAAAGACTGGGTGTGCCCCTGAAGGTTCTGGACACTCCAAGGCACATGTAAGCACTGGACAGATGACCTGTGGGTGGTGGCATAATACAGTATTGCACTCCGTACATTTGCCTCACAGTACAAGGTCACATCAAGCACATTTGGTTCTACATCCTCCCACACCTCTGTCATCCCATCACATTAGGACCCTAAGAGGAGGAGCGGGTTATGAGCCAATGTGTCAGGCAGTCTCTAGCTCAAGGCAACTTCACTCCCTCCACCTCGACTGCCTCAGCCAGTGTCTTCTTTGTAAAGAAGAAGGATGGTGGTCTGAGGCCATGTGTAGACTATCGAGGACTCAATTCCCTCGTAGTGTTGTTCCTACCTACTGCCTCTAATGCCTTCGGCACTGGAACAGTTGCAGTCGGTGAAGTACTGTACTAAACTAGATCCTCGCAGCGCCTATAACCTCATACGCATTAGACAGGGGGATGAGTGGAAGACGGCATTCAATACATCCACAGGGCATTACGAGTACAGAGTCATTCCTGTCGTACAGCTAGGCTTCTGCTCTGTCATTCTTCCAGGTATTCATAAATGAGGTCCTGAGAGAATACCTGGATAGATTGGTTGTCACTTCGATGACATTTTGATCTATTCACAAACCTTGGACCAACATGTGCATGATGTACATGCACTCTCTTGCACAATCATCTGTAGTGCAAGATAGAGAAGTGCGAGTTCCACCTCCACGAGCTGAACTTCCTGGGTTACACCATTAGGCCAGGCTCCGTACACATGCAACATGCAAATTCAGCCTGTGCAAGGACCTTTGAGAGCAGGTGAACTTTGCGAGAAGTCCTTTAGAATTATTGGAAGATGGTTATCTTCTGATGTATCTTCAGGAAAGTATATGCTAAATTATCTGATTGTAGAAGGTGGTACTTCTGACCATGTTATTGATTATGTTGATTTTGTTTATTGTTTATTATATTAAACTTTCAGTACAAGTTTCAATGGGTTTGTGCAAAGCTTTCTGTATAAGATGACTTATACGGTGTTCAAACTCTATGTGCTTGAATACAGAGCTCAGAATTGAGATGTTTCAGTGTATCTTATACTTCAACATAGACACTTGTCCCTAGTCACAAAATCAATGTGGGTAATATTGTGCCCATCAGTCAACAGGTGTACTGCGTGAACCACACAAATTGTGCACACATGCAGAAATAGGTGCAGTCATGGCCTGGTGGTAGGGAACTGGTCTTGTGACCGGAGGGTCATGGGTTTGTTCCCAGACCTGAGGCCATGACTGAGGTGCCCTTGAGCAAGGCACCTAACCCCAACCGATCCCCGGGTGCCGGGCTAGGGCTGCCCACCGCTCTGGGCACGTGTGATCCACAGCCCCCTAGTAATCAGTAGTGTGTGTGTGTGTGTGTGTGTGTGTGTGTGTCTGTGTTCTAACTGCACAGATAGGTTAAAAGCGGAGGACAAATTTTGATTGCGGTGCAAAAATCACAATTGACAAAAATATGGCACATTTACAAATGTGAAATATCTTTTAGAAAATGATTTAGCTCTCCCTGTTTCTAGTCACTAGTGAACTTTGTTCTGTTCCCAAATCTGGATAATGTGCAGAGATTTTGTACAGAGATTTTTGTTATTGCTAGGCCTCCAGAGGAAAACATATAAATACCTCTGCCCTATAAAATAAATAAATCAGCCAACTTTTGTGCAAAGTGACCAAAGTGTTGAAACCAAAAAATCAATGGTCACATTTAGGACTGCCAAAATTCCACAAGTAACAATATACTTAGATGACATAAAACACTGATTAAATAAAGCATACGTTAAGGGATTCACAGAGGAATTCATGTATACTGGCCAAAAAAATTATGTGCACACCCGTGACATATTGGTCAAGTTAATATCTGAGACAGAAATAAAATATATCGGACAAAGCAATTAAAATATTTTCATACTAAACTTATATGCATACATATAACACACTTTGTACAGTCTTATAGCATGACTTGTTTTATATATGTGTATATGCTGAGTTTGACAAAAGGCATAAATATACTAGTTCCTGACATCTGCTCTAGAAACATTAATTCATGTGCATAATTACAATACAATAAGATCTGAAAAATGCGATATACACGTAAACAAATTCATCCATTTATCATTCTCATCCCTTTCGTTTTTGAAACTTTGAAAACATAAATATCAAAATTTGGAATGAATAAAATTTTTAATTCAAGTTTGGAAAAACAACAAATTGCTTTAATCTATTCACAATGTTACATTTTTTCTTGAATTTGCCAGCTGAATCCTACTTGAGTAAAAAAAAGGCACAGTGAAATTAATGTGAAATTATATCTATAAAGTAATGGTAATTAAATCTGCTCTGGAAACAACCTGAACGTTGACAATGAGTAATCAAACAGTCTACAAGTCACAATGTACTTAACTGATGCTCTGAACCATGGATAAAATATAGCATAAATTAGGGGATTGACAGAAGAATTGATGCATATAAGCCAGGCAAGAACAGTCCACACTAATGACACAGACGTAATGTTTTCAAATGACAGAGTACATAGACTGAAAGGTATCCAGAGGGAGAGATAAACACCAACAACAATGCCCAGGGTTTTTGCTGCTTTAGAATTTGAAGACTTAGAAACTTTGGCTCTGTGTTTGCTTGAGGTAGCATTCAACACAGATCTCACAGCTTTAGCTTGACGTCTTGCCAAAGTAAAAATGATTGAATACAAGATAATTATAACTGAACATGGGAACAGAAATGAAATGACTAGATCGACAGTTGCCATGGAAGATTTTAAGACCAAAATACACTCTCCATGACATCTGCTCACGATCTGAGACTGAAGGAGATGGTCGTTAAAATACAAATACATGAGGATGTACAACAGACAACAAGACCAGCCTAGAATTATTAATAAAGACATTTTACACACTGTGACTTTAGTGGAATACAGCAGAGGGTCACTGACAGCAATGTACCTGTCAATTGCAATGAAAACCATATTACACACAGATGATGACATTGAGATCAAATTGATTACAAGAGCAACTGTGCAGGTCATTTTACCAAGATACCAACAGCTGTCTCTTAGTTGCATTATATTCACAGGCATAACAAGACCCACAAGAAGATCAGCTACAGCCAGAGAGAGGATGAGCAGGTTGGTTGGAGTGTGGAGCTGCTTGAAGTGAGAGATGGAGATGATCACCAGCAGGTTCAAAAACACAGTACACACAGAGATAAATGATAGGAGAATGAATAAGAATATATTCCCAGTTCCTGTTCTGACCTCCTTGATACATGATGAGTTGTTGTTAGGAAAGCAATACTGAACTGTCATGTTGTTCATTTTAATTATCTTCATATATACCAACTGGAGCTGATCAGAATATGTTGTCACTGGACTGATGATTTTGCCTTTGCAGATAGTGTATTTATACTGAAGTATGAATCCTCCTACTAACATTTGAATGGCTAATTTGTACCCAGCATCATTCATTTAATATTTATTACTGTCATGACCAATGGTGACCAGTAGGGGAGTGGAAGTATTTACAGATAAAATGTAGCTGTCAGTATCATAAATCATGTAAAATTTTTCATCTGACATTTTACAAACAAGGTAAATTTTTTATTATTTTTGTACATATTTTATACATATATTTTAAACACTAATACCTATTAAATTAATGCAAACATAATGTGCCTGGGAAACACGTGCACAATACTAAAACACTGCCAGTAATTTCAACATGTGGTTTCACAGCATCCAGAGACACATACAGAGCTCATGGACAAGCTGAGCAATGCTGAAATCCTCCAAACACCAGGAACATCAACCATGATCTCACCTGCTCATCTAGTGGAGAAAGTACCACAAGCAATGTGAGCAAAGTGCATCCTGTACAAGGTTGAAACATGAGTTAATGCCTCAGAGAGCTATTATATCTGCTGTGTCTGCTTACTGTGTCTTCATGGCGGCGCGCAGTAGTGCAGCGGCTTCTCACGCTCCCAGCGTAAACCCAGTTTTAAGTAATGTTTACGTCGGTTCTGGAACTGGACTCGCACTCCCTAAGCGTGTGAGTTATAGCCGAACCGAACTGCTTAATATTAGGAACAGTTTAGACACAGCAGCAGCGGATATTGACAATAATACCCGCGCTACATTGGGCAGACTACGGCTCCTTCGTACGGCGTGCTGGAGCGGAGCGCAGCGGACACGCAACAACAGGAGGCGGTGCCAGCGGCGGCAGAAGAGGGGGAAGCGCGGTGGTGTGCTGGCCAGGCTAAAGGCTAACGGTAACCGACCACCAATTCCCTCTCTCTTCCTCTCCAACGTCCGATCTCTGGACAACAAGCTGGACCTTTTGCGGCTGAGGATAAATGTTTACGAGGAGATGAAGAACTGTGCTGTGATTTGTCTCACGGAAACATGGCTAAACCACAACATGCCGGACTCAGCCTTCCAGCTCGCCGGCCGGCAGCTCTTCCGAGCGGACCGCACGCAGCAGTCAGGAAAAATCAGAGGGGGTGGATTATGTGTCTACATTAATCAAGGTTGGTGCACGAACTGTGTAATGGTTAATAGTCACTGCTCAGAGGCGACTGAACAGCTCACTGTAAAGTGTCGCCCTCACTATTTGCCTCGCGAGTTCACGGCAGTGTTCGTCATCGCTGTTTACATAGCACCGGTTGCTAACGCTAACATCGCACTGAAGGAGCTTCATAACAACATCAGCTCGCTTCAGAACAAGCATCCGGAGGCGTTTTACGTGGTGGCGGGGGATTTTAACCACGTTAACCTGACGAACTCCCTCCCAAGATTTTTCCAACATGTAAACATCCCAACACGGGGGAATAACACGCTCGACCGCGTTTATACAAACATTCGAAACGCGTACAGAGCGGTGCCCCTCCCCCACCTCGGGCTCTCGGACCATATCTCCCTGCTAATGGCCCCTGCGTTCCACCCCCCACTGCGACGCTCCAGACCCACACAAAAGACCATTACTGTGTGGCCCAGTGAAGGAGACAGTGAGCTGCAGGACTGCTTCGACTGCACTGACTGGCAGGTTTTTAAGGAGGCTGCTGTGTGTGAGGGGAAGCTGGACCTGGAGGACTACTCTTCTGCTGTCCTCGGGTACATCAGCAAGTGTGCAGAGGACGTCACCACCACCAAAACTGTGACTTACCACCCGAACCAGAAACCCTGGCTGAATGCAGAGGTGCTCTCTCTGTTGAAAGCTAGGGATGCTGCTTTTAGGTCTGGTGACTCAGATGCACTCAGGAGGGCTAGAAGAGAGCTGAATGGGGGAGTGAAGAGGGCAAAAGCAGCATATGCCCAAAAGATCCAGGGACACTTCTCCTCCAAAGATCCAAGGAGCATGTGGAAGGGCATTAAGTGCATTACTGATTACAAAACTAGTAGTGCACAATGCCCCAAAGACCCCACCCTGCCCGAGGCCCTCAACAAGTTCTACGCCCGGTTCGAGGACCCCAACAACACCACCCCCTCCACCAGACTCACCCCCCTACCCGGAGAAGTGCCGCTCAGCGTGACACCCGCAGAGGTGAGGAGGACACTCAAGGGAATCAACCCCCGGAAAGCTGCGGGACCAGATAACATCCCCGGCAGGGTGCTCAAGCACTGTGCAGACCAGCTCTCCGAGGTCCTAGCAGACATCTTTAATGCCTCCCTCAGTCAGGCTGTTGTCCCCACCTGCATGAAGACAGCCACCATCATCCCGGTCCCCAAAAGCTCCACAGTGACGGGTCTTAACGACTATCGGCCAATCGCCCTCACGCCAATAATCACCAAATGCTTTGAAAGATTGGTCATGTCCCACATCAAAGCAAACATCGACATCACTGTGGACCCACATCAATACGCCTACAGGAACAACAGATCCACAGAAGATGCAGTCTCCTCTGTGGTCCATACTGCACTCACCCACCTAGAACAGAAAGACTCTTATGTCCGTATGCTCTTTGTGGACTTCACATCTGCATTTAACACTATGGTCCCCCAGACCCTCATACACAAACTCTCTTCACTCGGACTCAACCCCTCCCTTTGCAATTGGGTCCTGGACTTCCTGTCCGACAGACCACAGTCTGTCAGGATACACAACATCTCCTCCTCCACCATTACCCTCAGCACAGGTTCTCCCCAAGGATGTGTGTTGAGTCCAATCCTGTTCACTCTGCTCACTTATGACTGCTCACCCACTCAACCGGGCTGTCATATTGTGAAGTTTGCAGATGACACAGCTGTGGTTGGATGCATTACTAACAGTGATGAGTCTGGCTACAGGCAGGAAGTGGAACACCTGGAGGGATGGTGCAGGGACAACAACCTCTGCATCAATGTCAAGAAAACAAAGGAGATGATTGTGGACTTCAGGAAGAAGCAACATGCTCATCCCCTCCTGCACGTCGGAGGAGCCGCGGTGGAAGTAGTCTCCAGCTACAAATACTTGGGAGTACACCTGAGTAACGACCTCTCCTGGAGCTACAACACCTCAAGCCTGGTAAAGAAGGCACACCAGCGGCTCTACTTCCTCAGGCGGATGAAGCGAGCAGGACTCGGGAGCCCCATCCTCAGCTCCTTTTACAGATGCGTGGTGGAGAGCGTGCTGTGCTCCAGCATCACCGTGTGGCACGGAAGCTGCTCTGCTGCAGACAGAAAAGCTCTGCAGAGGGTGGTGAAAGCTGCACAAAGGACTGTCGGAGTCACTCTCCCCACCACCTTGGACATCTACACCTCCAGGTGCAGGAAAAGGGCCTCCTGCATCAGAAAGGACCCCTCACACCCCGCTCACTCACTTTTTGTCCCGCTCCCCTCAGGCAAAAGGCTGCGGAGCATCAAATGCAGAACCAATAGACTGAAAAACAGCTTCATTCCAGAAGCTGTGAGACTCCTGAACTCTAGATAAGAAACACACACATACATACACACACTGCACTGTCACCTTAGTCACTATGCCACTTACTTCACATGGTCATCCCAGTGTTGCTGCTACTTAACAGAGATGTCCAAATTGCTGCTGCTGTCTGCACTGTTCACACTTTATGTTATTATATTTTCTTCTCTTTTTGTACAGACATTTATAGCTTATATTTATAGTGATATTTAAATGCCCTCTTGTTTACATTGGTTTTTTTTATTTAATAATGCTGGGTTTGCTTTAAAAACTGGGACCTTGAGACTGTGAATTTCGTTCCACCTCATGCACCACATGAGATGCGAATGACAATAAAGAATCCTTGAATCCTTGAATCCTTACTGAAGCCATGAGTGTTTTATTTAAATGTTTGGCCCCACTCACTACTAAAGTAACTACTTAAAACTAGTTATTATTAGATTATGTTACTTTATTTTATATCACATTTGGATGAAGGGGTAATTTTGACCCATGTGTGTAAATTCAATGTACTATTATATGTACATCAAAAACAAGATATTTAATGAATACTTGGAATATTCAATCATAAAAGGAATAGATTCAAAAGACAGAACACAGAAAAACCCTACCAGCATTATATGACACTGGATATGAATGTGGGTCATTTTTAACCCATGTATGTAAATTCAATGTACTATTATAAAAACTATTTTTGTTCAATAAGTATTAAAGTACAAATGAAAATAATGATCAGCAGTGATCAAAAACACGATATTTAATGAATACTTGGAGTATTCAATCATAAAAGGAATAGATTCAAAAGACAGAAGACAGAAAACCCCTACCAGCATTAAATGACACTGGATATGAATGTGGGTCATTTTTGACCCATGTTGTGCATTAGAGGGGGTACGCATATGTTGCGCATCAAAGGTTTATCCCTATACTGTAGAAGCGCCCCCTAGCTCATAAATCGCGGTAATAAACATATTAAACATTAATGGATCTCCAAACAAAAGCGATAAAATAAAATTTTCCTATCCCATCTACATGCCTACCGAGTTTTAGCCGTCTACATGCAGCCGATCGCGAGAAATCCGATGTGAGATGACCATGTTTTGTCATCTAAAAATCGTTTACTAATAAGGCTTCAATTTAAAACCTTAACATAGTAGAGACAATGTTATTAAATACATTAATTTGCTTGCTCACTTCACTGCAACATTGTGCGTAATCCACTTCCTGGATGAGACACTCCGATAATTTTGCCCTTCTCAGCGTCACCAAAGCGTTTTGAAACCTGATTTGTCCTCTAATTACAAAGCTGCAGCGGTTCTGCTTTGAATCGGTCATTTTTATTGGTCTGGAGGGGGGTAGTGACTTTTTAAATGACAGCTTTTCGCACCTCTCCCCGGCGAGGTGTGAGGGGGGAGGGGGGGTGCATCCAATAAGCCAGACTGAGACCAGCTGGCGCCTTAGAAGTGATTGATAGATATTCTATCCAATAGTTTACTTCAAGCTGAAAAGAACCAGCCCTCACTTGCCATCATTGGTGAAGTTTATATGAAACCAAAGCGCTGGAACGCTGGCTAATGATTTCTGTTGTAGTTTTGCTAACCTACTAGCCTAAGCTAACCTAAGCTAAGCTCCCCAGAACACATGCAAATGACTGTTCGGCGAAACTGAAGCAGTCGTGGATTATTTTGTTAGTTGGTATTTTGATCGTGGATTCTTTTGAACATCACAGAAAAGAAAATGATTACTTTTGATGGAATTTATGTCCATTTTTCGGATACGACGCCAACCTGGAAGTAAGCCTGAACAACCGCTACGACGAGATATGACGGACTCGTGAGTAAAAATGAACAATTTTCGTACAAACTATATAATCAAATACTAGATTATAAACATTAGATTAGATTAGAAAAACATTAGATTATAAACAGTATTAGAGCGTTTAAGTACTGGAGTACTCAGTATCGTGTAGGATGCTAGCGTAGTTGGCTATGTTAGCTTAGCATGTCGGACTATCTTGGACATAAATATCATAACATAACCTTCATAATATAACAACATTTCTTCATTGGAATTTTCTGGTCTTTCTGTAAGATGTGCAACGTTGTTGTTTGTAATAGCTCCTCAGTTTCGTGTAAGGAATTAGTTAGCATGTTAGCTTAGTTGGCTAAGGGTGTGTACCGGGTGTGGCATATTTGGACATGGGTGTGGCGCACAAGACATACCTTGGAACAAAGCTGAATAACTTTTCAATACTTGCATGTAAGTGCTAAATTTTTTCTATGTTGTCAGAAAAGACCCTAGTGAATTATATTTTATATTCTAGAACCTGGATTGAATAGCTATGTGAATATACATACTGGTCAAGTTCAAGCTCAAGTTCAATGTTTTTTTTTTTTGTTCTTCTGTAATAGAAGCTCTCAAATAAAACCACAATTATGGAAATATAAGCCTGGAGATGAATCAATATGTTGGCCCAACTGTCTACTTCAATTTGAGCCCTGAATGATCATTTCCCTATATGTACAAATTGAGATGACTAGTGTTGAAGTGTGTTGATTGATTGATTGATTGAAGTGTACTAGTACCATCAAAATAAATAAAATTGTTTACATTTCTGCTGTTTGAGGTTAAATTGTTGTTACATAACTTCCAATTGTACACATACAACGGCGGCCCAGCACATATTGAACCACTGCAAAATTATCTTCAGCAATCTCGATTTGTAACCCCCAGGCGTTGAAGTGATAACAACATTAAATCTGTCCTTGTTAAATTTACTGGATAAACAGTTGAAAGTATGAAACTATGCAAGACCCCCCTCCCTGATTCACACACACATTTGATTGCTGCTGTAAGCGGTTCTTGCTTACAGCAGCCCCTTTAGTGCATATGTTTTTACCTGACAATGGCGGCGTATTGGAAACAAAATCCTGTTTCCTAACAACTGAATGTCCCACCCTCGAGTCAACTAAAAACAACATATTTTGTCCATACACATTCATTGAATTCGTGGGCATCTCATATATGAACATATATGAGTGTGTTGCACATATGAGATATAGTGGCACATATAGTGGCAGTTTTTCAAAAGAGAAAAACTATTTCAAATAAGGTAAAACAAATCAGAGCTATTTTGACTAATGAAAATGCTACTTTCTGCAGTGTGAGATTTCCTAAATTTCCTCTGTTTTGTTTACTGGTTATGGCTGTTGTGTTTTTGGAAGAGGCACACTGCAAAAAGTACCATCTTGATAAGTTAAAATTGCTCAAGAATATTATTCTATTTCAAGTAGCTGAGGATTTTTTTGTATAAATTTATGTAACCATATCTTTACCTAGTGGCAGTTTTTCAAAAGAGAAAAACTATTTCAAATAAGGTAAAACAAATCAGAGCTATTTTGACTAATGAAAATGCTACTTTCTGCAGTGTGAGATTTCCTAAATTTCCTCTGTTTTGTTTACTGGTTATGGCTGTTGTGTTTTTGGAAGAGGCACACTGCAAAAAGTACCATCTTGATAAGTTAAAATTGCTCAAGAATATTTACATTTATGGTATTTGGCAGACACCCTTATCCAGAGCAACTTACATTTTTATCTCTTTTTTTTTAATACAATTGAGCAATTGAGGGTTAAGGGCCTTGCTCAGGAGCACCTCAGTCATGGCCTCAGGTCTAGGAATCGAACCCACAACCCTCCGGTCACAAGACCAGTTCCCTAACCACCAGGCCATGACTCCCCGTAAAAGTTTCAGTGTTTAATAAAACCTAAATCAACATCCCTGTCTTTTTTATTTTCTCTACCAGTTGGAATGTATCAATATGTGTGATGTGTGCATCATTCGAAACAAATTGTGTCATACCTTCTCTGTCCAGTCTCACCAGTTCTTGCTCTTGGCTTAGTCAGTTGGACTGATCCGTACCCCCGGGCGCTCCCCCCACAGCAAAATGTCCACCTCCTCCACAGGTCCAGCATATATCTCCAGGCCCTGCTGGCCTTGGGGCCCACCCAGATATACTTCTTTGATATCTGACATAGTCTATGGGCGGTGGACCAACACGAGTCTGTCGTGGCCTGCCACCTACACCATCGGCATCTGGTGGACCTCTCGTCTCTCTTTCTTCTGTTTTTTTCTTTCTGATGAGGCCTGAATTGCGAAACTTGGCCCCTGTCCATGTGAGCCCGCGGCCTTGCTCTTCTCCTGCTTCCTGCTCACTCTCTGTGTCCTCCTCGCTGTCATCTTCAGTAGGGTCATCTTGACCTCCCGCAGCTGCTCTGAGTGTTTCCAAATCTGGAGGCGGAAAAAACTTGATAGTCGGGGAGGGGAGGTGAAATCTTGCAGCAGCAGTCGGGTCTGGTGCTGGTGATGATGATGGTAATGCCAGCCACTGGGTTGGTGCTGCTAATGTTGATGGTAGCGTCAGCAGCTGGGTTGGTGCTGCCGATGTTGCTGGTACCAACAGCTGGATGGGTGCTACTGGTGATGGTGACGCCAGCACCTGGGTTGATGTTGGCTCTGCCATTCCCTGTTCAACTTTTACGTCAGGTTTCTGCCCCTGCTGCTCTTCTTGAAGTGTTGGTGGCTGTGCATGGACCCATCGCTCTTCTTGTGGTGCTGGTGGTGGTCCCCCTGCGGTGTTGGGTTGTCTCCAGGGGGGGTCTTTAAAAAACCCTGCAATCTACAAATATTATTTTTCATCCATTTGGAAATAAATTATGTGCTAAATAGTAAAACACAAGAAATTATCATGTGTGATTTACTATATTGGTGTCTGCAGCAATCTCATATGACTAGCATGCTAACAAGAAATTGCAGCATTTGCTAAAATAATTAACTAACTTTCTCTTACATCCAAGTTCCAACTTGTGCTAGGTTGTGTTAAAACTATTAATCTCTTAAATTTGTAAAAATGGTGATACTTACCCAAATTAAAATTTGCTGTATATTAAAATTTTCAAAATCTGAGGGGTCTCTCCAGATCAATGTTTTCATGTGGCTTTCAAAATGGCTGCCAGGAAGAGGGAACACTGACAAGATGTTGTTAAAATATGTAGCAGTATGATTGGCTTTAAATTGCATGGGATATTTTAAAAAACAACTAAATGTCTTGATTTAGTTATCAAGCAGGATAATAACTTTTTTGTATTAAAATAATTTGTGTTCAAAGTTACAAGTGAGCTTAATGGGGGTGGTTACCCTACCTTCTCTGAAGAACCAGATCTTCACTCAGGAGGTCCCTTTGTGGTCGCCAAAATTGTTGTGGAAATTCTCCGTCACAACAACCGGGGTCTCTCTGTAAGAAAATATATGAGCGCTCGGAGAGTGATAGTTAGCAAAAGCAACACACACACGCGATGGTTACTTTACCAAATCACTCTAGTTTATTGTTCATACTTCCAACCCTTTTATACAGTAAGGGCTGGTCAGTCAATCGTGTGAAACATTGTCAGCACAATTACAGTCAGATGATGTATTTGTCATTAAATGTCAGAATTAAATATGTGTGCCAGATATAGGAATGTAAGAATAAATTTTGCACTCTCAGGGGAACATGTTCTTCATCAAGCATAGGCCTTCTGTCTGTCTGGTCTCCTTGACCTGAAGGGTGACCTCAAACTTCATCATTTGGTCACACGCTATGTTTAAAAAAATTTTTTGGGAAAGCAGTCTCTGCATTTCTATCACACAAGTTATTAGCATGTTAATTTAGAAACAAGACAGCCAAGTTTCTAATATTACTAAGACAAATCTTAGTTGGGATAGAGAGGATATATTTGCCCTACTTGGGTATATATGATGCAGAACTTAAATTTGTTTAAGGTGGTCATTCACACCAGTCTTGATTTGGCATCTGTAATCGAGGCCTCTGCAAGAGATTGAGGCAGCTTGCCCTTTTCAAATGACTGCTGAAACATGTTAAGAGACTGGCTAATTTAGTTGAGATGTTTTATACAATTCAATTGGAAAGCCTTCAGGGCTGGGGGCTTTACCACTCTGCATCACAGAAATTGTGTGTATAACTTCTCTTGACCTGGAATGGTTCCAGTTCCTTGTGTGGGTAAACCCACACCTCTGGCTACAACCATGGGAGAATTCATGTCTTCAGTTCTTGTTCCAGGTGTGGGTGAGACCACAGCCCCAGTTCCTATTCCCTGGCCACACCTCCAGAAGAACCGGATCCACTGCTGATGGATGTCAATGCAGCACCCCTACAAACCCTGGATCCGCTATTGCTGGATGCCTCTGTCGCAGCCTGAGAACTCCTGTGCCCACCACTGCTGGATGTGGCCACTGCTGGACATCATCATTGATCCTCCAGATACCCCTTTCACGGCGCAACTATATGTCACTGCCGTGCCCCCGTAATCCCCAGACCCACCACTGCTGGACTTCGCCACCATCCGGTTCCATTGTGGGACAGCTTCCACCTTTTTGTCATCCATGGAGATTCCTCATCTCATAATCTCATATCCTAGATAAGATAAGGCCTGTTGGTTGAATTCACATTTCTCATGCCTCACATAAAGCTAATTCTGATTCTGGTCTGGAGAACTGTGCATACCTACTGTATGTATGTGTGATGGTCTGGGGAATAGATCAGGAGATCATCACTATACGTGGTGAAGGACTTGCCTATAAATTCATTAATGTAAATCATTAATGAATGCCTGAAAGACAGAGAATGCCTCCACTCTTCGATGGTGAGCTTCATCACCAGTAGCTCTCCATCTCATACTACATAGTTCCTTTCAGCTGGGGTGAAAGCCTGGGTATTCCTCCAGACACGCTGTGAGAGTCCTGCTTCTACTCCCTTGTCTGAGTTGTCGACTTCAACAGTGATGTTTTGGGTTTGGCTGTTGAGGTACTGTGTCAGGGCTGGTTTGGATGCCGCTCCTCCAGCTGCCACTAGAGGGTCCCGAGTCAGAGCAAGACTCAATAAGCGCAATCATCACCTGTCTTGTGATGGATCACTGCTGAATCATTTTGGTTTTCCATCACGTTCTCAGCCATTCTGCTTCCTTTGCCACGTATGTTGTGTTTCCATTACAAGGTGTCTCACCACCTTACGCTCTTTCTTTCTGTTTCTTCCTGCCACTTATTTGAGTATCTATCTCCTGTGCTGATCTCTGGTCCTCCTCAAGTTTTCTTCCAACTATTTCTCTTCCTATCCATTATACTTTTATTTTCGGAAGGGTTTTTGTTTGTTGTGGCATTTGCCTGCTGCCAGTTACTTCCCCTGGCGTCCTTGGTTTTGTTTTCACACATTGAGATTTTTTTGCAAATCAGTTTTGTCTTTTCACTTGGTTTTCCGCATTGTTTTTTTGTTGTTTATTCTCCTGTCTGTTACAGTAGAGTTTTATTTATTTTTTGTGTTTAGTTATCTGCCTCAGTTTGAGGGCTTTTTTTACTTTCCCGCTGACTCATTTAATCACAATGGGCGTTGTCTGCTCTAGCTGGCACTTGGGTCCGTCTCTTCCTCTGTTTTCTAACGTGGTGTGTACGTGTCTGTACATCCGTCATTATAGAACGATTCAGCCTTAACATGGGTCTAGTCGCTTCACGTCAGACAGCATAGCTGAAAGCTGCGGTGGACAAGCAAGGTCAAATGCTTGGTATCATGATCAGGCACTCAGCCAGATCATGGAACAGTTAAGCTATGTTACTGCAGCATTGCAGGTATTAAGTAACACACCTCAATCAATCAATCAAAGTTTATTTGTATAGCGCTTTTCACAACATATGTTGTCACAAAGCGCTTTACAGGATTTAAAAGGTTAACAATACTATGTGTCCAGAACCCTAATGAGCAAGGCAAAGGCGACAGTGGCGAGGAAAAACTCCCTATGATGGTGGGGAATAGGAAGAAACCTCGGGAGAACCAAGACTCAAAAGGGAACCCATCCTCCATTGGGCGGCCCGTTAACACACAAATTACACAAAATACAGACAAATACACAAGTCACACACAAATCACACATTCAGACTAAGTAAAGGTAAAAAATGAAAGTTCTGGGTTATGATATTGTCACTGTAAATGTCTGTTGATGAATGCCAGGCTTTCATTCCGTGTCGGAACAGCGATGCTGGTATTGTAGGCTCCGACTGCAATGTTACTCTCCAGGTGAACCTCGGAGAAAAGATACGAGATGTAGTAAATATGTAACAGATTAATCAAAGGCCAAACTAAAGAGATGAGTCTTTAATCGAGTTTTAAACATTGAGACTGTGTCTGAGTCCCGAATAGAGGCAGGAAGATTATTCCACAATTGTGGAGCTTTAAAAGAAAAGGCTCTTCCACCTGCTGTGATCTTTTTGATCCTAGGAACAGTTAATAACCCTGCGTCCTGCGAGCGAAGTGAACGCGCTGGGTTATATTGTTCAATAAGTTCACTAAGATAGTCTGGAGCTAAGCCATGCAGCGTTTTATATGTTAATAAAAGTATTTTATAGTCAATACGGAATCTAATTGGCAGCCAGTGTAATGATGATAGTACGGGACTAATGTGATCAAACTTTTTAGTTTTTGTTAACACTAGGACTACCACCATTTTAATTCCAAACTTTTCTACCTGGCCTCCACCAGGGGGCAGTTCTGGGGACATTTGCATCCCATTAGGCCACCCTTTGTTATGTACATGCAGCCACTTATAGGTAGACGGGTGGGGGGGTGATGGTGTGAACCATCAGTTCATTGTTCTGCTGCATATGTTCACTGACTCAGATAGAGAAGAAAAAACTCTGGCCTCCCCTTGGGGAGATTGTCCGTGTGGGTAAATATATGAGTAAATTTATGTTGGGATGAAGGTGTGTGGGTGTATGTGTGTAAGGGTGTATGTGTGTGTGGGTGTATATGTGTTTGGGTGAATATGGATGTCCAATGTAGCAGCAGTTGGTGAACCATTGCAGTGGTCATTTGAGCTGTGTTTTTTTCTGCCCTTCCCTTTTTATAATAAATAATAATAATAATCTTTATTTCTATAGCACCTTTCATACATTCATGCAACTCAAAGTGCTAAAAACTACTGAAAATAAGGTTTGGGGGTGTATGTGTGTGTGGGTGTATATGTGTTTGGGTGAATATAGATGTCCAATGTAGCAGCAGTTGGTGAACCATTGCAGTGGTCATTTGAGCTGTGTTTTTTCTGCCCTTCCCTTTTTATAATATAAATAATCTTTATTTCTATAGCACCTTTCATACATACATGCATGTGCTAAAAACTACTGAAAATAAGGTTTGTGGGTGTATGTGTGTGAGGGTGTGTGTGTGTAAATGTGTTTGGGTGAATATGGATGCCCAATGTAGCAGCAGTTGGTGAACCATTGCAGTGGTCATTTGAGCTATGTTTTTTTCTGCCCTTCCCGGAAGACATCACAGCCCAGCTGAACGCCATCCCATGAACGGAGAGCCAACTGCTTTTTCCAGAAGGAAAGTGACTAGTCGCTTGCAAAGTTTCCTCTGTTTCATCTCTTTGGAGATACTTCAGACCATACAGGAGTGGACTGTCCAGCATGCACGCCAGACACAGCAAGAGCAAGAAAACTGGTTCATGGCCATCCCTGAACTAATGGCATTCATTGCAATCCTCATCCTGCGAGGGATTGTCCGCCTTCCAGCGATGCATGATGCATGGTCTGCAAAACTGGGAGTGCCCTCCATCATGAAGATAATGTCGCGAAACCGCTTTCAGGACATCATGCGGCACCTACGCTTTGACGACAAGGACACACGCCATGAACGAGCTGCAACTGACCGGTTTGCTGCAATTTCTAATATTTGGAAATCTTTCGTTGGCAACTGCATCACTTCGTACCACCCAGGACGGCATATCACCATAGATGAGCAACTTTTCCCATCCAAGACCCGTTGCTGTTTTCTTCAGTATATAGCCACAAAACCAGACAAGTTTGGGATAAAGTTCTGGGTGGCATGTGACCTGAAAACCAAGTACGTATCCAACATCATCCCATACCTTGGAAAAGACTCCAGTCGTCCCACAGGGGAAAGACTGTCAGAAAATGTGGTGATGAAGCTCATGGAACCATTTATGGACAAAGGAAGAACTGTTACCACAGACAATTTTTTCACCTCACTGTCACTAGCAAAACGATTGCTAGGCCGGAAGACCACCCTCCTTGGCACAGTAAACAGGATTCGTTGAGAGCTTCCAGACTCTGCCAAAAAGAATTTGGTCCGTGAGGAATTCAGCACACAGGTGTTTTCAACCTCTGGTGCCACACTGACCATTTACGCACCCACTGAATGCCTATGCACTGAATGCCTATGTGCTTTTTCAAGCATGCACTGGGGTAAAGGAGAGACGGTCGGAGTTCTTGGTGAACCTCACAGAAGAGCTTGCACAGGCTCATGTGGCAGCCAAGGAGGTGGCCAAGGAAAAGGCAGCAGCAACCACCCACACCTGACACAGGGAAAAGGGCATGGTGCCAGGTCAAGTGTTGTTGCAAAAGTAACCGTGCCACTAATCGTTGTGTGTCTTGTGATAGGTTCACATGTGGCAAGTGCAGAAAGGAGATGATGTGGCAGTGCCAGGTGTGTGCAGAATATTCATAGGTGTATTTATATATACACCTATATACCAATAAAGCTAACTTGAATATAAATTTCTGGCAATGTTGAATTTTTTTGGGGGTGGGGGGGTGGCTTCACCAATTCACCTTCACCTTCTTCCAGAGGACAATTTCTTCTGGACCTGCATATTCCCACCTCCACCCCTCCCCATACAAACACACAAACAGTACTCCTACATTTAGAATCAATGTAATGGCCTCATTTTCATAACACTGGTATGGCTGAACAGGCTACTCTCTGTGTGGTGATGGTGGTGGTACAGAATTGTTTTCTGATCCTTACATAAAAATAAAGTTGTCCTCCAAAGAAGGTGTGGGGGGGGGGGGGTGGAGGTAGGCCAAAAAAAGAAAAAAGTAGAGAAAAGTAAATTTTCTATTTTTGTTTGCCAGTTATGGCTGTTGTGTTTTTGAAAGAGACACACTGCAAAAAGTACCATCTTGATAAGTTAAAATTGCTCAAGAATATTATTCTATTTCAAGTAGCTGAGGGTTTTTTTTATAAATTTATGTAAAAATATCTTTACCTATACCTATTGACAGTTTTAACTACTTAAAATAAGGTTAAAAAATCAGAGCCATTTTGAATAATCAATGTGCCTCTATAATTCAAATATTATGTTTGTGTCAATTTCACATTATTTCAAACTTCCACAAATCAAATCTCAAACACATGGTCCCGTAGATGAGCAAACTTCTTGCAAGTGAGCTTGCAGTCTCATGAGGCAGCCAAAGGTGTGTATTGAAAGGTGTGTCAACAGCAACCACCCACAGCTGACACACACCTCATTTACATAACACTGGAGGTAAGAAGGGCTTATCACACCTGCCAAGAGACCAAGAGTCTAGTTGGGACACTGTCGAAAGCAGGCGGCTTGGTAGTTCTAGTGGGGTACTGTCGAAAGCAGGCGGCTTGGTAGTTCTAGTGTTAAAACTCGTGCTGCTGCGTTCTGAACCAGCTGGAGTTTGTTTATCGATTTACCAGAACATCCAGCTAGGAGACTGTTGCAATAATCTAAACGAGAGGATATGAATGCATGTATTAGTTTTTCTGCATCACTAATATTTAATATGTTTCTAATTTTGGCAATGTTGCGCAAGTGAAAGAACGCTACCCTAGTTAAATTATTAATATGTGTATCGAACGAGAGATCTGGGTCTATTGTTACGCCCAAGTTCTTTACCTCTGCACTGGGGGTTATAGTAAAAGAATGTAGATTCAATGCTACATTATGTATCTTGTCTCTCGCAGCCCTAGACCCAACTATTATTAATTCTGTTTTATCTGGATTTAGTGCTAGAAAGTTACACGCCATCCAATGTTTTAACTCTTCTACACATTTCTCAATCTTACTGTTTGCGCCTAAATCATCGGGTTTTGCCGATAAATATAGCTGAGTGTAGTCTGCGTAGGAATGGAAACTGATGTCATGCTTATGCATAATCTCCCCTAAGGGTAACATGTACAGTGTGAATAGAAGTGGTCCTAGGACTGTCCCTTGCGGGACACCATATTTAACCTGCACAGATTTAGAGGTTTTATTATTAACACTTACACATTGGAAGCGGTCAGTTAAATATGATCTAAACCAGGAGAGTGCGACTCCTTTAATACCTACCGTGTTTTCTAGTCTATCCAGCAAAATGTTGTGGTCTACAGTATCAAAAGCTGCACTAAGATCTAACAGTATAAGGAACGAGACGAGCCCATTATCGGCCGATATTAGTAGATCATTCACTACCCTGAGTAAAGCTGTTTTTCAATCTAAATCCTGATTGGAACTTTTCATGGATACTATTTGATTGGAGATAGTGGTTTAACTGATTGGAAACTGCTTTTTCTAAAATTTTAGAGATAAATGGGAGATTAGAAATAGGTCTATAGTTGGCTAGAATCTGCGGATCGAGATTCTGTTTTTTAATCAAGGGTCTAATTACGGCGCATTTTAATTGTTTGGGCATGTAACCTAGGTTAAGGGAGGAGTTAATCATATTAAGTAAGGGCCCTGCAATGGCTGGGAGTAGGTCTTAAAATAGACGGGTTGGAACTGGGTCGAATATACATGATGTAGGCTTAGACGAAATAATCAGTGTTGTGAGCTCTTTTTGCGATATAGGATCAAAGATATTTAGCTCAGTAATATTTTTGGATGCATAGTTACTAATAACTAAACTACTGGGGTTGGATTGGAGGTTAGGCTGCGATGTATTATGACTGTAGTCGGATATTATCTATTTTATTATTGAAAAAGTTTAAAAATTCCTCGCTAGTGTGTGTAAGTGCTGTAATGCCTGGTGATCAGGCTGTGAATGAGAGGATCCATGAGCAGAGTATGCAGGCAGAATTCCTTTAATTCAAGGAGGACAAAAATACACAAAAAGGGGAATAGCGAAGAGAGACACAGGCCACGGGAAGACAGGACACCAGCAGCCAGGTCCGAGGACACGGGTGAGGTCAGGCAGAAGTACCGGAGGGCTAGACAGGGGCAGAAGACAAAACCAGAACAAGATCAAGTACCAAAAAGACAATCAGAGAACTCACTAGGAATACGCTCAGTAGAGACTCATAAAGAGATGGCAATACTTCGCGAGGTAGGGCTGGGGAGGACAGGCTTTAGTACTGGGTTCAATCAACTTTGACAGAAAACAGCTGATTACTAAAATTCCGGTGATTGTGACCTCTGGTGGCGGACGGAGGTAGTGACTCCAGGTCTGACAAGTGCTGTGTTAGAACTAGTGTCGTTGATATTTCTTGTTAGTTTAGATACCGTCGCGAAGAGAAATCTAGGGTTATTTTTGTTGTTTTCTATTAGTGTCGAATAGTATGCGGCTCTAGCTTTTATTAGGGCATGTTTATATTTGACTATGGCGTCTTTCCATGTGATTCTAAACACTTCTATTGAGGTGGATTTCCATTTTCGCTCCGCTGCTCGAGCTGCCTGTTTTAGAAGACGAGTGTGGTCGTCATACCATGGTGCAAGCTTTTTCTCCCTAATTAATTTTGTTTTAACTGGAGCTACACTGTCTAAGGTATTGCTGAGTGTGGAATAAAACTGTTGTGTTGCCTGTTCCAATTCATTGGGCTGCAGTGGCATAGTGTTCGGTAGCTCTGGCAGTAAGTTTATAAATGTTGCTGCAGTGTCGGATGTGATAGTGCGCGTGGTTTTTGTATGGCGCATCTGATGTACATTGTATAAAGTCATTTCATATATTAGTAGGGAATGATCTGAAATGGCGTCATTTTGGGGGATGACTGCCAAATGTTCTATGTTTAATCCGTAAGTAAGTATTAAGTCTAAGGTGTGTTTACAGCGGTGGGTAGGCCCTGTCACATTTTGGGCTATACCTACTGAATCTAGTATGGAGTCGAACGCAATTTTCAGCGGGTCTGATTCATTTTCATAATGAATGTTGAAATCACCCACAATTACAAATCTCTCGATGGTTAAGACTAGTTCCGAAAGAAACTCAGCAAATTCCTGAAGAAATTCTGAGTAGGGACCCGGCGGTCGATAGATGGTCACTAATTTAATCTTTGTTTTATTGCCTATAAGATTATTGCCTATTTCACCTATCAAAGCCTCGAATGAGTTAATAGAGGTGGTTGGTTTTACAGTAAAACCTATATCTGTGTCATATATTGTGGCTACTCCACCTCCACACCCTGTGATACGGGGCTGATGAACATAACTGTATCCAGGAGGAGCTGCTTCATTAAAACTTACATATTCGTCTACTCTAGCCCATGTCTCTGTTAAACAGAGTGCATTTAGTCTGTTATCTGAGATTATTTCATTTACTATCACAGCTTTTGATGCAAGCGATCTAATGTTTAAAAGTCCTAGCCTTAGCTTAATATTGCTGCTCACTTCATGTTGGTTATTTAATTTAATTTTAATTAGATTTTTAAAACATATCGCCCTGTTATTCTTATACCTGCCACGGCTAACAGACACAGTCTCAATGGTTTGGTAGTTAGGGAAGTAAGTTCTACTTAGCTGATTTGCGTGGTTTGTTGTGGCTGGTCAGGCCCGACGTAGCACATCCTCGATGTTCCTGGAGAGGACTGCTGAGCCTAGGCGACTGGGGTAAAGTCCATCTCGGCGGGAGAGTGATGGACGCTCTCGGAAACTCTCCCAGTTGTCGACGTAGTCCACGCCAGCGCTGCTACAGGTGTCCCGGAGCCAGCTGTGGAGACAGTAAAGACGGCTAAATAACTCGCACCCTCGCCGGAACGTTGGAAGCGGACCGGAGACAACAAGCCTGGCCGACATCTTCTTCTGCGCGGTGTCTAGAAGCTAGCGGTAGTGTTCCTTCAGGATCTCGCTGCGCCGGGCGAAGGTGTCGACGTGAAGGACAACGGTGCCGAAGTTGTCTCCCTGCCTCGAACGGATTCGCAAAGGAGAAGTCTGGCTGAGGTAGGGGTGACGACGCCGGCTGCCTTCCGCGTCCTCGCTGGCGCTCCCAGCCTGGTGCCCGGGTCAAGATGGCGGTTGTGCTGAGCCGCCGTGACGAGGGAGTGGAGATGGCCGAGTAGGCAGCGTCGCGGGTGGCCTCGAGCCTGGTCTTCTCCTGGGTGAGCTCCGCTTGCTTCCCCAGAAGACGCTGGATCTGCCGACCCAACTTGTCCAGCCCCAAGCCGAGCTTGACGAGAGCCCATTCCTCCGTGCTAGCCATGAAAAACAGGGGAGACAAAACAGAGGGAGAAAGAAAGAAACAGGGGGAGAAAACAGGGAGAAAGAAAGAGACGGGGAGAAAACAGAAACGAAATAAAATAATTAGATGTCGGTAAGTGTATTATACTGATTTAGAATTGTAGTGTTTAACACTGGAACTCCTGAGATTTCAAGGTTCTGAGGACATCACCCCTCCTTCTCCTGCCCAATTAGCAGGACCATACATATGTTAATTTCAGAGCAAGACAGGAGCAGAAAGACAGGCAGGAGCTCTGTGGCAGGAGCTCTGTGGTGCACCAGGTCTAGTCTGTGTGTAGTCTGTGTGCAGTCTGTGTGCACCAGGTCTAGTTTGTAGTCTAAAATAAATAAATAAAGTTTAGCCCTGTTTCGGCGTTATGTGTGAAGCGCTACATATTGACATAAGTATTATTTAGAGCGGTGAACCATTATCATTAGCGTGGTATTGGCGTTATGTATGAAGCAAGCGTCTCAGATTTTCTTGTGCATGCACTTCAATAGCGCCACACATTTACATGGCTGAACCAACCATTATCACGGGTCCATATTGTTCCCGTGAAACACATTATCATTAGCGTGGTATTGGCGTTATGTATGAAGCAAACGTCCCAGATTTTCTTGTGTATGCACTTCAATAGCGCCACACATTTACATGGCTGAACCAACCATTATCACGGGTTCATATTGTTCCCGTGAAACACATTATCATTAGCGTGGTATTGGCGTTATGTATGAAGCAAGCGTCCCAGATTTTCTTGTGTATGCACTTCAATAGCAGCAACAAAGTAATAAAGGTATAGTAAAGTAATATTTATTTGTACATTTACTTATTTTTACTCATACAGCATAGTAACATAATATTTTTTTGCAGTGTTTATGCTTGTGTTTGACTGATATTTCGTTTGTGTAAATAAGATATTTCGTTCATGTAAATAACTTAGCGTCATTTATTTATTTTTACTCATACAGCATAGTAATATAATATTTTTTGCAGTGTTTATGCTTGTGTTTGACTGATATTTCGTTCGTGTAAATAAGATATTTCGTTTGTGTAAATAACTTAGCGTCATTTATTTATTTTTACTCATACAGCATAGTAATATAATATTTTTTGTGTTTTCTTGTGTTTGACTGATATTTCGTTCGTGTAAATAAGATATTTCGTTTGTGTAAATAACTTAGCGTCATTTATTTATTTTTACTCATACAGCATAGTAATATAATATTTTTTGCAGTGTTTATGCTTGTGTTTGACTGATATTTCGTTTGTGTAAATAAGATATTTCGTTTGTGTAAATAACTTAGCGTCATTTATTTATTTTTACTCATACAGCATAGTAATATAATATTTTTTGCAGTGTTTATGCTTGTGTTTGACTGATATTCACGGATTGCCGTGAACCATTATCACGGGTCCAATCAACTTTTATTGTTCCCGTGTATGCAGGGGATTAGCCCGGTTTCGGTTTCGGCGTTATGTGTGAAGCGCCACCTATTATAATAAAGTATAATTAGTATGCGCTGTTGTGGGTGTGTTCTTCAGAGTCATGATAAAAGCTGAAACCCAAAGGCAGGCGACTTACATTTTCACTACTATCCTGTGTGGAGACGACGCAAAACACCATGGCAAGACAGAGGACGTTCACCGGTCAAGAAGTTGCGGCTTTGCTGACCAACGAGGACTGCTGTGAGTCCGATGCGGGAGAAGGACCCTCCTGTTTTTTGACCAGCGATTCATCCGATGAAGAAAGAAGCAGTACATCGGATGAGGTACAACAGAGCCCTCCAAGGAAGAGACGGACACAGGCTGACACCACACCTGCACCAACCGTACGGGCAAAAGATGGAACTGTTTGGGAGAAGGTTGGCATCGCACGCTCTCGTGTCAGCAGCTGTTCGCCTAATTCAACATTTGTTGAGCCGTCCGGGCCTACAGAGCATGCAAAGGTATAGTAACTTCATATTTCTTTCCAGTGTTTCTGCTTGTGTTTGAATGATATTTAGTACGTGTAATTTACCTAGCGTCATTTGTTTACTTTTACTAATACAGCGTAGGATCACAAGCAGACTGCAGAGTTTTCTGTGTTTGCTCGACATGGAGATGCTGCGAATCATCACAGACTGCACTGTCCATGAAGCCCGCAGAACAGACAGCAGCTGGAGTTTGTCGGTCAGCGAGTTTATGGCATTCGTAGCAATCCTATTTCTACGAGCAGTCCTCTGTCCAGTTGGAGCGATGTCGGACTGTTGGTCGGCAATGTTCGCTGTGCCTTCGATCCAGGAGACAATGGCACGGGACCGCTACCAAGAAATCATGCGGTACTTGCGCTTTGATAATAAGGACACCCGTGCGGAGCGTGCAAAGAGCGACAGATTTGCTGCGATTTCGGACATCTGGCAGCGATTTGTGAACAACTGCATTTTGTGCTATACCCCAGGCAAGGAACTGACAGTCGACGAGCAGCTGTTTCCGACCAAGGTTCGCTGTCCATTCACCCAGTACATTGCCTCAAAGCCGGACAAGTTTGGAATAAAGTTTTGGGTTGCTTCTGAGTTGAACACAAAGTACATGTGCAACGCCATTCCATACCTTGGAAAGGACCCCGATCGTCCCAAGGGGGAAAGAGTGTCCGAGAATGTGGTGATGAAGCTTATGAAGCCATACCTGGGCAAGGGCAGAACTGTAGCCACAGACAATTTTTTCACATCTCTTTCCCTGGCTAAGAAGCTGCTGGAATGCAACACGACTCTGCTTGGGACAATGAACAAGATTCGCCGAGAAGTTCCTTTGGAAGCCAAAAACGCCAAGGGACGTGAGAAGTTGTCAACGGAGGTGTACAGATCCGATGATGCGCTTCTGACGGTGTATGCCTCCAAGCCCAACAAAACAGTTTGCGTTCTGAGCACTATGCACACGCACGTGGAGATTGCAGACGACCGCAAAAAGAAGCCAAACACTGTGACGGACTACAACCGGACGAAGGTATGCATGTGTTGGCATTGATAAATCAATTTATCATACATGAATGAATTTATTCAAAATATAACATGTACTTCTTTGTATTTGTTCTTTGCAGTGCGCCGTTGACATCATGGACCAGAAGGCGCGTGCATACACAGTGCGCGCAGGAACACGCCGGTGGCCCGTTGCAGTGTTTTATAACATACTTGACCTGGCAGCGATGAACGCGCATGTTTTGTACACGGCATGTACGGGGTCCACAGAGAGTAGGAGAGTTTTTATGTGTACTCTTGCTGAGGAACTCCGTCTTCGTTTCCTACAGGAAAAGGAGTTGAAGAGAACGCCACGTCCTTCGCCTGCTCCTGGAAAGAAGACTACGTGTCAGGTGCAGACAAACTGCAACCGGAACCACAGCATAACCCCGTGCGCTGCATGCGGCAAGTACACCTGTCGCAAGTGTAGGGCAGAGTGTCCCTGGCTGTGTGGCAACTGTGTACCTAAAACTACATGAAGGTACGTCGATAAGTATATTTATATATATATATATATATATATAAATATATTATATATATATATACAGACAACCAATCACACACACATATATATACACACACACTATTATTTGAACATAACCAAAAATCTCTTCTCTTTCTGTTCCACAGTCGCACATCATGAAACCCGGTGTCACGGTCTGCCCCGCATCTCCTGCCATTTCATGTCTGTTTCCGTGTTAGTCCTCTGTTTATTTCTCGTCGTGGTTGCTGGTTATTTTTCTCATGGTTGCTGGAATTGGATTCCCGTTCTGTTATGACCCATGCCTGTGACATTTTCACAGAATCAATTTATACATGAATGAATTCGTTCTAAATATAACATGTACTTCTGTGCGTGCATACACAGTGCGCGCAGGAACACGCCGGTGGCCCGTTGACCTTGGCAGCGATGAACGATGAACCTGCCGCAAATGTAAGAAAGAGGGTCCCTGGCTGGTACACATGAATAAATTCGTTCAAAATATAACATGTACTTTGTTCTTTGCAGTGCGCCGTTGACAGACATCATGAAGGTGCGTGCATACACAGTGCACGCAGGAACACGCCGGTGGCCCGTTGCATGCAGCGAGTACACCCTGGCTGTGTAGCAACTGTTGGCTACAACTACATGAAGGTACGTTGATAAGTAGGCCTACATACGTAACACCACATATGTTACGTATTTTTGTCTTCTGAAAGATTTTATTCAAAATGTAAGGTGTACCTTGAATTGTTCTCCACAGCATCAACGCGTGTGTTGCATGCGGCAAGTGCATCTGGCGAGTACACCCTCAACTTCAAGACACCCTCAACTTTCTTGACATTCCACTTCAAGAAACCCGGAATAGACATCCATGTTTGATCAAAATAAAGTTGTTTTACAGCACATGAATTTGTTCTTCCTGTCTTTTCCTCTCCTTTTCCAGTCTGCTGTTTAGATCACAACATTTATCAGCCATATATATAATTGCGCCATATAATTTCTTAGCTTTTCAAACGCGAATTCAAACGCGGAAACAGAAAGTGTAACAAATATTATATAGTGTAGTAAATATACAAAGAGCTTCAAACAATATACAAAGAGGTTCAGACAATTTTATTTATTTTTATTGTTTGACGGGACTCATTTGAGAAACTCTCTACGTGCGCTTGAATTGTATCTTTTGAAATACGAGTCTACAAAATTTCCGCTGTTTGTTGTAGGATCGGTAACATATACAGTCTGCTTGTTTGTAACCAAGTTTTTCGTGAAGTATCACGTTTGGTGCCTTGTATGAGCTTGGAGGTGAGCCGCTTGTGCTTTGGCAGGCGTATGAGCTGGGGGTGAGACGCTTCCACCGCATTACCAAGACAATGGGCGTTAATCTCTTCACAGCAGGGGAGTGGGCTACATGGACCTTACTAAGCCTTGCGAAAATTTTCGCGGCCGTCGGGTTCCTAGTGTTAATGTAAGTGTATTAGGCTATAGCTAAGCTATGCTAATGTGATACGTGAATCCGCGTTTGCGTGCGAGCGTGCTGCCATGCGCCGGTGAAACACTGCTCCTCTGGAATCACCCCCACTCAAAACTCACTTTCCCATCCCCAACTCCTGAGGGGTGTAGGGGTTTTTTGTTGCAATGTACTCGTATTTGAACAACAACCCTCACGCTTCCCGACAGAACGCACTAAGATAGCCTATGTGATTGCTTTACTGTCAGATAAAGTGTTAGCCTGGGCCATACCTATTTGGGAGAGATGAACAGAAGTGTGTTCCACATATGAACGTTTTTCTACTGCTATGTGAAGCACATTCTATCATCCATCTTCAGGAGGTATTGTTGGCCCCTGCATGTTAGGCTTACGTCAAGGTAAATTATCGGTGGCAGAATACTCACTCAAGTTCAGAACTCTGGCTTCAGAGAGTGGATCGGGTCCCTAGCTCTCTTGACTATCTATCAGGAGGGATTGTCTGAGTAACCTAAGGATGAGCTAGCTCTCCACAACCTCCTGGCCGATCTCGACACAGTTATAGCTCTCACTGTACATCTAGACAATCGGTATCACAAATGTAAAAATGCTAGGAAGTTAAAGCTGGTTTTGGTGCTTAGAAGGTGCTTGGTCAAGGTGCTTAGAGAAACCTTAGACTCCTACTCCTTCTAGAAAATCATCTATAGGCCTACGTTAAGTTGGAGAAGTCACTCCTCCATGTCTCGGAAGTAGTGTTTTCAGAATACAGGGTAACTCCTAACACCCTAGCTATGGACCCGTCCAAAATTCGAGCTGTTGCTCAGTGGATGACTCCCTACACCAAGTCCAGCAGTTCCTGGGGTTTGCTAACTTTTATCACTGATTTATCAAAGGTTTCAGTATTCTGGCTGCTCCACTCATCAACCTCACTAAAAAGACCCCAGAAACTTCATCCATGTGCCTACTTTTCTCATCGCATGATGCACGCCGAGTGCGATTATGATGTTGGCAACAGTTATTTGCTGTTAAGTTGGCGTTAGAGGAATGGGTGCACTGGCTGGAGGGGGCCAAGCATCCGTTTCTGGTCTGGACGGATCATAAAAATCTGGCATATCTCCAGCAGGCCAAAAGCCTGAATCCTAGACAGGCTAGGTGGTCACTTTTCTTTAGTCATTTTGATTTTACTCTGTCCTATCGACCACGCACTAAAAACGGCCATCAAATGATTACTGACCAACAATCCAGACCCTAGTGCGGGACCTCCTGGTCACCTATACATACATCCCAATATGAGAAAAAAGGTGATGGACTGGGGTCATAACTCCCCTTTTGCTGCTCACCCGGAGTCCCGCTGCACTCTTGAACTCCTGCAACGGAGGTTCTGGTGGCCTGGCATGGACCAAGAGGTGGGTAATTGCTTGTAGGCCTGTGGGGCATGTGCCCGTAATAAGGTCTCTCACACCAAGCCACCTGGCCTGCTACGTCCTCTCCCTATCCCGTTCAGACCATGGATCCATATGGCCCTTGATTTTGTCACTGGGTTACCTCCCTCTCGAGGCAACACCACCATCTTCACGTTCACTTTGTTCGCAGGATGCAGGGTTATTAACTATTCCTAGAATCAAAAAGATCACAGCAGGTGGAAGAGCTTTTTCTTATAAAACTCCTCAACTATGGAATAATCTTCCTGCCACTATTCGGGACTCAGACACGGTCTCAATGTTTAAATCTCGACTAAAGACTTATCTGTTTACCTTGGCCTTTGATTAGTGTGTTACATGTTTACCATGTCACATGTCTTTCTTCTCCGAGGTTCAGCTGGGGAGTAATACTGCAGTCAGAGTCTATATTACCAATATTACTGCTCTGACACGGAATGGAAACCTGGCGTTCATCACAAGACATTTACATTGACAATATCAACACCCAGAATTTTCATTCTAGTTACCTTATACTTAGTCTGACTGTGTGATTTTGTGTGATTTGTGTATTCGTCTGTATAATTTGATTTTGTTTATTTAACCAGGCCACCCAAAGGAGATGGGTCCCTGCTGAGTCAGACGATTGGATACAAGCACCTGGGAGATGGTCTGGCTTGCCGGTGGATGTACTGATTGGTTGGATGTGCCATTGGATGTGCCATTGCCACAAGAGGTCATGCTGATGCTACCTCCTATCTGAGGCTCACCATCTGCACCAAAGGGACTGTGACTACTTGGCCAGGGAACAAGAACCTTAACTATTACTGTAGAACTATAGAACCACCCTGCGCACCACGGACTTGTGCTAACGGGCCGCCCAATGGAGGATGGGTTCCCTTTTGAGTCTTGAGTCTTCCTAATCCCCACCATGATAGGGAGTTTTCCTTGCCATTGTCGCCTTTGGCTTGCTCATTGGGGATCTGGACCCATAAGATTGTAATGCTGCTTTGTGACAACATGTGTTGTGAAAAGCGCTATATTAATAAATTTGAATTTGAATCTTGGTCTTCGTGGATCGGTTTTCAAAGAAGGCTAGATTCCTGGCACTGACTAAACTCCCCTCAGCCCATGACACTGCCTTCTTGTTCTTTCATAACGTTGTTGGATACCACAGGTTTTCTTCTGACGTGGTGTCCAATAGGGGGGCGCAGTTCACAAGTTGGTTCTGGGGAGGTTTCTTGGGTCTATTGGGCACCAAGGCCAATCTCTTCGGTGTTTTGCCCCCAGACTGACGGTCAATCAGGACCTCAAACAGACACTCGGGTGTGTGGTGTCCTCTAATCCCTCCTCCTGAGCTGACCAGCTCCTGTAGACTGAATACGGCCATAACATCCTGTGGCCCTCGGCACGTCGCCCTTTGAGTGTCATAGAGGGTATGCCCCTCCTATGTTCGCCGATCAGGAAAAAGAGGTGGTGGTTCCAGGAGCTCATGCCTTGGTGCCACGATGCTGTTTAGCTTGGCATAAAGCCCTATTGTCTACTGCCGGGTATTGCCGCAGTGCTGACAAACATCATCTCCCAGCCTTGTGCTTCCAGCCTGGTCATCGTGTCTGGCTTTCTGCCGGGCTGTGGCGGGACCAAGAAGTTGGCTCCTCGGTATTTGGGCCCCTTCAAAGTAGATAAGTGGATTAATCCCATTACTTACTGGCTGCTGCTCCCTCCTTCCATGCGGGTGCACCCGGTTTTTCATGTCTCCCATCTCCACACGGTTTTCTGCAGTATGCCCTGTGCCCCAATGCCGCCGCCCCCCCGCATGATTGACGGGGCCCCGGCTTACACGGTCAATCACCTGTTGAATCACTGTCGTGTTTGGGATCGGGACCAATACCTCGTGGATTGGAAGGGTTACGGCCTGAGGAGCGCTCCTGGGTCCCTGTCTCTCACATCCTCGATCGTGCCCTTATCCGCGACTTGCGCCGCAGCAGGGCTGTCGTCCTGGGCCCTTGGGGTCTCGGGACTAGAGGGGGGGGCTCTGTCAGGGCTGGCTCGGATGCTGCTCCTTCAGTTGCCACTGGAGGCTCCAGAGTCAGTGCCAGACTCAATAAGAGCAATCAGCAGTGATCCTCTGCGATTGCATACCAGGGCAGAAGCTAACGCGGACTTAAGATTTTCGAATGCAAAATCAACCTTAATTGGCCAAAAGATGATATAGCAACCAAGAGGCTAACTAAGCTAACCATGCCAAAAGGCATGTACTATATTACATAGTACATACAGTACATAATACTGCTTATATTCTAATATTTAGTATGCATTCTCTTATTCTCAACTCAAAAATGCAACTGCATCCTTCGTAGCTCTTCTTAGCCATTCTTATTTAACTTCCGGTTTGTCATTCTACCCAAACAACTTGACATAAACTCCAGCTAAAGTAAACCTTTTCTTTTTCTATGATGTCCAAAAGTATATGCAATCGAAACATTCACTAACAAAATAATCTATGACCACTTCAGTTTCACCAAACAGAGTCACTTCGAATGTGTCAGCCTGGTTGCTTTTGCAGTTACTTCATACCCCCCTCCCTTCCGCCTTTACACTTCGCCAGTCAGAGGTGTGAAAAGCTTTTTGGGATTTCTCACAAACAGTTGCGTGTAGATGGCTGAAAATCCACTGTCCATGATTAAATTAAGTTCAATTAAATAATTTTTTTTGAGTGTAGGGAACTGAAGTTTATTTTAAAAATCCAGTTTCAGTTCCATGTGTGGGTAAGCCCACACCTCTGGCTACAAGCATTGGACAATTCAAGCTCATGGCATGTCTGACCTTTAGCCCATCTGATCACGCAAGTTCCACCGTACAAGAAGACACTGGCTGAGGCAGGTGAGGTGGAGGAGTGGATGTAGCCCTGAGCTAAAGCCTCCCTCATGTACTGTTCCATGATCTACTCTACATCCTGGGAGAGTGGATAAACCATACAGTGCGTAGGCACTGCACCCTCCTTCAGCTCTATGGCACAATCTCACGATGTGGAGGGAGCTGGGTGGCCTTGAGGGGGCTAAATATATCCTCCAGGTCTGCTTATGGTTAAGGGATTGCCATCTAGATGGTGAAACACAATTCTTAAATTGTGCAATAAATCCAGTGTAGTCCTGGAGCAATGGAGAGGATCTGAACACCAGGGTCACCCCCAGGAATTTGCTCTCCCTGTGAGTAGCGGGATGACAAACGCTACTCGGACATGATCAGGTATGTGAGGCTGGAATGTGAAGTACAACTCCTGCTGCACCATGAACCATTCACACTGCTCATAGTTGCCTCTGTATGGTTCAGGGGTGGAGATATGGCACTGACCAGGCTCACAGTCTATGGGCCTGCCTGATTCTGCCTGGTTAGAGAGAGCCTGGACACAGCTGGTGCTGTCGGGACTGGGAATGGTGGAGTGGTCTGGAGTGAGTAAGTGAGTGTGTGTGTGGTTGTCAGTGTTGCGAATAACGCTGTTAAAAATAACAGCGTTAGGTAACAGCGTCATTTTGTTAGTAACGGGATAATATAATTAATTACTTTTCCTGTTGTTACAAAGCCGTTGACATTACTGGTCATTAAAAGCGGTGCGTTACTATATATTGATATACTAACAGTAATGCGAGCGGACCGCTGCCCAGGCTAGTGAGGAGTAACAGATCTCGATAGATCACGGTTCTCGGTGTAACACCTGTTTAACTTAACAAGTCAGTAAGCGATTGTCTAAGGCAGCGTTATGGTAGCCAATCAGAGCCAGTGTTTTTACACGCGCGCCGAAGCACACGACACAAACGGAGAAGAGGCAGAAATGGCGAGTCAGGAGCAAGAAAAATGAGCATTTTCAAGGTGGCGATATAAACAATATTTAAGAAAATACTTGAAGTTCCTGAATGTCTACCAGACTGGGTATTTGAATTATTTAATTAAGAATAGAGGTTGTATTGTTAAGTTTACTTCTGTTGTGAACAAACAGTTGTCTCAGATTGAGAGAATTAAATTTATTTGATAGATGTAAATGCACTTTATATAGTGTAACTGTTTACTATTTTTATTTTTTTTACAAGGATTTGGGATATTAAAGGATTTTATCCTGCACTGGTCTGTGGATGTGCAATAAATATCAAAAGTTAAACACCTTTCTGATCTACTCATTTCAACTCACTGTAAAAATTGCTTTAAAAAAAAAAATCCTTATTCATTGGCATATAACTTTATTTAACTGTAACGCAAATAGTTACTTTCTCTGGTAACGAGTTACTTTTATTATAGAGTAATTCAGTTACTAACTCAGTAACTTTTTTGAACAAGTAGTGAGTAACTTCTAATTACTTTTTTTAAAGTAACGTTCCCAACACTGGTGGTTGTAGGTGTGTGTGTGTGTGGTTGTAGGTGTCTCCTCTGCTCACTTGGACTGGCCGACCATGAGACTTGATGCAAAACCTTGTGAAAAAAATGTAAAAAAAATAAATAAATCCAGATTTTTTTCTGAAGCACTTTCTAGAACTACTATCATAAATCATGTTTGGCAGGGAATCACTGGATTCTTCATTTGGCTTTGTTGATTTTTGGTTACAACCTTTGCTCATGTTGCTTGTGGTACTTTCTACACTAGATGAGCAGGTGAGATCATAGTTTATGTGCCTGGTGTTTCCAGCATTGCTCAGCTTCTCCATGAGCTCTGTCTGTGTCTCTGGATGCTGTGAAACCACATTTTGAAATTGCTGGCAGTGTTTTATTATTGTGCAGAGGTGTTTCCCAGGCACATTATGTTTGGATTAATTTAATAGGTATTAGTGTTTAAAGATATTTATAAAATGTGTACAAAAATAATTAAAAAACTACCTTGTTTGTAAAATGATGGATGAAAATTTTGTATGAACTATTATACTGACAACTAACTTTTATCTGTTCCACTCCCAACACTCCCACTCCCCTACAGGTCACCACTGATTATGACCGTAATGAATATTAAATGAATGATGCTGGATACAAAGTAGCCATTCATATGTTAGTATGAGGATTCATACGTCAGTATAAATACACTATCTGCAAAGGCAAATTCATCAGTCCAGCAACAACATATTCTGATCAGCTCCAGTTGGCATATCTGAAGATACTTAAAATGTACAACATGACAGTTCAGTACTGCTTTCCTAACAACAATTTCTCATGTATAAAGGAGGTCAAAACAGGAACTGGGAATATATTCTTATTCTCTCTACTGTCATTTATCTCTGTGTGTACTGTGTTTTTGAACCTACTGGTGATCATTTCCATTTCTCACTTCAAGCAGCTCCACACTCCAACCAACCTGCTCATCCTCTCTCTGGCTGTAGCTGATCTTCTCGTGGGTGTTGTTGTTATGCCTGTGAATATAATGCAACTAAAAGACAGCTGTTGGTATCTTGGTAAAATGACATGCACAGTTGTTCTAGTAATCAATTTTATCTCAATGTCAGCATCTGTGTGTAATATGGTTTTAATTGCAATTGACAGGTACATTGCTATCAGTGACCCTCTGTTGTATTCCACTAAAGTCACAGAGTGTAAAATGTCTTTATTAATAATTCTAGGCTGGTCTTATTCTCTGTTGTATGTCATCATGTATTTCTACTTGAATGATCATCTCCTTCAATCTCAGATCGTGAGCAGATGTCATGGAGAGTGCATTTTGGTCTTAAAATCTTCCGTGGCAACTGTTGATCTAGTGATTTCATTTCTGTGCCCATGTTCAGTTATACTTGTCCTGTATTCAATGATTTTTACTTTGGCAAGACGTCAAGCTAAAGCTGTGAGATCTGTGTTAAATGCTACCTCAAACAGACACAGAGCCAAAGTTTCTAAATCTTCTAATTCTAAAGCAGCAAAAACACTGGGCATTGTTGTTGGTGTTTATCTCTCTCTCTGGATACCTGCTAGTCTATGTTATTTGTCATTTGAAAATATCACGTCTATGTCATTAGTGTGGACTGTTCTTAGCTGGCTTGTATGCATCAATTCTTCTGTCAATCCCCTAATTTATGCTATATTTTATCCATGGTTCAGAGCATCAGCTAAGTACATTGTGACTTGTAGATTGTTTGATTACTCATTGTCAACATTCAGCTTGTTTCCGGAGCAGATTTAATTCCACAATACTTCATATATTTAATTTCACATTCATTTCTCTGTGCCTTTTTTAAACTCAGGTAGGATTCAGCTGACAAAGTGAAGAAAAAATTGTAACATTGTGAATAGATAATTAATTGTTTTTTTTATTCAGATTTTATTCATTCCAACTTTTCTGTGTATTTCACATTGTTCAGATCTTATTCTATTATAATTATGCACACAAATTAATGTATCTAGAGCAAATATCAGGACCTAGTATATTTATGCCTTTTGTCAAACTTGGCATGTACACATATATACTGTAAAACAAGTCCTGATATAAAATTGTACACAGTGTGTTATATGTATGCATATTTGTATGCAAAAGTTTAGTATGAAAATCTTTTAATTACTTGGTTCGATATATTTTATTTCTGTGTCCGATATCAATTCAATTATTTAATTAGTGTTCTATGTCATCTGATAAGTATATTGTTACTTCTGGAATTTTGGCAGTCCCCAATGTGTCCGTTGATTTTTATGACAACACTTTGCACTAAATTTGGCTGATTTATTTATTCTGATTTGAATAACCAGAGGCCATAGGGCAGAAGTATTTAAACGTTTTCCTCTGGAGGCCCCAAAAGCATAGTGGTTGCCAGAAGGTTCTTAATCCTTTGTCCTTGGACTCCTCCTTTTTTCACAAACACTTGAAGCTTAGAAAAGAATTTTGATAGCAACAGGACTGCTGTAATCCTTTCAAACTCTGCACTTACCTACAAACATTCAGATGCAGAATATTTACATAAAATTTCATTTGGAAATAAGATAAAGCCTTTCTGATAACTAAATTCTTAAGCCACACCGCTCTACCTTGGAGCAGGTCAGTAAGGGGGATAACTAGGCTGCTTAGTGACCAGATGAACCACCGATAGAAAAGACCAAACCCCAGGAACTGCTGGAGCTCATGGCATGTCTGAGCTTTAGCCCATCTGATCACACAAGGTCCACTGTACCTTTTTACAAAGAAGACACTGGCTGAGGCAGGTGAGATGGAGGAGTGGATGTAGCCCTGAGCTAAAGCCTCCTTCATGTACTGTTCCATGATCTACTCTACATCCTGGGAGAGTGGATAAACCATACAGTGCATAGGCACTGCACCCTCCTTCAGCTCTATGGCACAATCTCACAATGTGGAGGGAGCTGGGTGACCTTGAGGGGGCTAAATATATCCGCCAGGTCTGCTTATGGTCAAGGGATTGCCATCTAGATGGTGAAACACAATTCTTAAATTGTGCAATAAAGCCAGGGTAGTCCTGGAGCAATGGCGAGGATCTGGACACCAAGGTCACCCCCAGGAATGGGCTCTCCTTGTGAGTAGCGAGATGACAAACGCTACTCGGACGTGATCAGGTATGTGAGGCTGGAATGTGAAGTACAACTCCTGCTGCACCACAAACCCTTCACACTGCTCAGTGTTGACTCTGTATGGCTCAGGGGTGGAGATATGGCACTGACCAGGCTCACGGTCTATGGGCCTGCCTGATTCTGCCTGGGCAGAGAGCCTGGACACAGCTAGTGCTGTCAGGGGACTTTTTTCAGAAAAAAATCCTGATTTTTTTCTGAAGCAGTTTCTAGATCCACTATCATAAAACATGTTTGGCAGGGAAACTGGATTAGCATGTCCTCATAATGACAAGGGCTTTGATGCGCAACATGGGTCAAAAGTGACCCGGCTGAGTTTTTATTTTCTATATTTTGCAATAAATTAATTTAATGATTCAGCCTTCAAGGTATTCCATCATATATCCTAAATTATTTTTTTCCTTTCTTACACTTTGAGTAAAAACCCTTTTTGTATCACTACCCCTCTAATGCACAACATGGGTCTAAAAGGACCCGCATGCATTTTCTATGTTACTTCTTGTTTGGCTGAGTGTTTCTATGGTATATCTTTTAAATTAATAAATCATTAATCATTTTCTATTCCAAGTTTGCAGTAAATATCTTGTTTTTATTTAGTATACATCGTATTTTCCTTTTTTACTTTTAGACGAAACACAGCTTTTGTATTGCTACATCAATACAAGTTTACACACATGGGTCAGACAGTTACCATTTCATTGCTCAGCACAGCTCCCATCACACAAGTATTGTTTACTTTAGAAAATATTTTGATGATCTTTGGGAAAGACAATTATACATACTGTAATATTTAATTAGGTTTAGGTTACCTTGAGAGTGAGTACATTACTTTCAGAAGGTCACAAGTAATTATTATTTAGGTAACTGTTGAACCTCGAAGAGGCCTGTGGTTCTCTAGTACAACATGGTGGGTGTCTCCATCCTCAATGCCTACACCAATTTCACCTGCACAACACCCTGGTGATATGGGTGGTGTGATCGCTGCATGGCTGCCATTCATCAAGGAACTGAGCAAAAATCTTGTCATGCCACATATGAAGAGGTACATGGAGGTCTCACCTAAACTCCAACAGCATGTGCTGGAGGCAGTGGGAAGATGTGGGTTACAAAAACAAACCACAGCCACCAACCATCCTCAAAAAGACATCCCCAAGGAGGGCCAACGAAAGAGGAAGAGGTGCGCTCGCTGCCCTCTTCCCAAAGACAAAAAGGGAAAGGTGCAAAGATAGAAAGGACAGCCAGCTCGGGGCAGCTGAACCAAATGCCTGAACCACCTCAACTGGCTCCTCTCTACAAGACGGAGCAGCGACTCTACTCTGAGTCACTCCCAGATGACCGTAGTCCTCACCTTATCTCTAAGAGAGAGCCCGGACACCCAGCGGAGTAAACTCATTTCAGCCGCTTGTATTCACAATCTCATTATTTGTCTCATTGTATTCATGATCTCATACTAGCCAAAGATTACAGTATGACCATAGGTGAAACTTGGAATATAGACCACTAAACCCTTCACCACAACGGTCCGTTACAGCGTTCGCAACACTGCAGAAGCTGCACCAATCTGCCTGTCACCCACCTGTGTTGTGCTCACTGTCCTCATCTGAGTGTCTCTTTTCACCTTTCCCTCGTCCCCTTGTCTGTGTTTGTATTCAAGTCCTGTTTTCTGTTTGGTCTTTGTTGTGTCATTAGTCTTCCACACTAAGTGTTGCTGTATTTGTCTTATAGTCATCATAGTCAGTCATAATCTTAAGGTCTTTTTGTCCTGTCCTGCTTTCCCTATTTGTCTTGTTCTTCCATTTTCTGTTTTTGGATCTTGGCTATACCCTTTATTGGTTATTTTGTAGTTGCTTCATTTAAATTTTCTCTGCCTTTGATGTCTACATTTGGGTTGTCACTCTGAAAACCTGACATTATGTGTGTGTGATAAAATGAAAAATATGTGGCAAAAACCAAATAATGAGCTACTGAGATGTTGGTTGAGCAAACTGAACAGCGCATGCGAGAGTGCCCTCACAGCATTATGAAGGCTGAGGACCTTCATGTGACGGCTAGAGTGTGTGATGGGCCTGATTCATGTTTTGAAAAAGTGTGGTTTGGGGATAGGCCAACCCACCGTGAGAGATTGCGGTTGGGGGACATGTACTGGTCCCCGGTGAATTTATATTCTGGCGTTGTGGTCAAACTGTCTGATTGTGTAAACCAAGGAATTACACACTCGCGTATATAGCTCCCTTATCTGAACTGCTTAGGGCACAGCAGCAAGGCTGCGGGTGCCAAGTATGTTGTTTCCAACTTACTAATGTCCCTCCCCATGTCTCTTTAGCAAAACATGAAGATGAGACATGGCAGAGTGTAGGTTACTGGTTGGCAAAAATGTGCAGAGTGCGTGAGTGGGAGAAAACAGACAATCCTGTTTTTTTTTACAACAGTGGGCTTTCAGTGTACAAGATGCATTTGGGGACTGTGGTTGATGTTGAGCGCAGCGTAATGATTTGTGAAGAGAAAGAGTGCAGGTTTGACCTTGCATACATTTTTTCACGGCGGAGGCGTCCAGGCCAGTTTCCCTCAGTTCTGTGTCAGTCATCAGACCAGACGCCTGACCCGGGGAGCGTGCACCCGAGACTAGCTGAGCTGCCCCCTGTGGTATGGGCGTCAGGGAAATATGATGTTGGCCTTGTCAAAAGCGCTACCCCGGTAGTGATTACACCCAAGTCAGATTTTAGGCCCAAACAGGTGCGGTACCCATTAAGACCTTAAGCCATTGAAGGCATTAGGCCTGTGTTTGAGGTGCTATGTGAAAAAGGAGTTATAGTGCCATGCCCAAATTCCCCAGTCGGAACTCCCATATTTACAGTCAAGAAGGCCAGAAAACCTCCCCAACCAGATGAATGAAGATTCATACAAGATCTACAAGCCATGAATGCTGCAGTCATTCCAAGAGCACCAAATGTGCCTAATCTGCATATAATATTGAGTCAAGTCTCATCAGAGGCCAAGTGGTTTTCTGTCATTGATCAGTCTAATGCTTTTTTCAGCATTCCTGTGCACCCAGACAGCCAGTACTGGTTTGCATTCATGTTCGATAGACAGCCCTACACGTTCACGCGGCTTTGCCAAGGTTACTGTGAGTTACCTACAACATACAACCAAGCTATTAAACAAAGCCTTGATTCCCTGGAACTTTCCCAGGGGACTAATTTGATCCAATATGTCGATGATCTGATGCTAGCCATGCCCACTTACCAGCAGTGCATTGACGACAGCATTAAATTGTTGAAACACTTGGCAGATGAGGGGTACAAAGTGAGCCTTGGTAAGCTTCAGTTTGTGCAGCCCACAGTTAGATTTTTAGGGCATGACATCTCTGCAGAAGGAAAGATCTTGCTGCATCAAGAATGGAAGCAATTGCGAAAATACCGAAACCACATACGGTCAAGCAGTTTATGTCATTTTTAGGGATGTGTTCTTACTGTCGCTCATTCATTCCTAACTATTCTTGTGTTGAGGCTCCCTTGCGGGCTCTGACCCATGGATCTGCGACAGCAGCTGTTGAATGGACCAGTGAAGCTGAAGAGGCCTTCGTAACCTTGAAATTGGCGTTGCAGACTGCCCCCACCCTGGGCATCCCTGATCCCACACGGCCCTACACACAGGTGGACAATGAAAAGAATGGTTGTATGACAACAGTTCTCTTGCAAAAACATGGGGATCGTCAGAGATCAGTTGCTTAATCCTCTTGTAAACTTGACCATGTTGTCGCAGGGCTTCCAGTTTGTCTTTGTGCTGTGGCCGTGGCAGAGAAGAGACATTGTGGGCTATTCTACACTGACCTTGCTAGTCCCACACTCCGTTTCACTTCTGCTTCTTTAAAAGAAGACATCACACTTGTCCACGCAGTGATGGCTGAAATACAACACTGTGTTGCTTGACATGCCCAACATTATTATACAAAGATGCACTGTTCTTAACCCCGCTACACTCTTGCCTACAGAGGAAGACGGTGAACCACATGACTGTGATGCTGTGACTAATATATTGTGCTCCCCTAGGTTGGATCTCAAGGAGGAGCCCCTAGAAAATCCGGATTGCATCTTCTTTGTCAATGGGTCAGCATCCAGGGATCCCAGCACTGGGCTGAACAGAGTGGGTTGGGCCGTGGTGGCCCCCTCCTATTTGGTAGACTCGGGGCCCTTACCTCACCATCTCTCTGCGCAAGCCGTGGAGCTGTATGCCCTGACACATGCATGCAAATTGGCTGAGGGCAAGTCTGTTACTATCTACACCGATAGCAGGTATGCGTTCGGGGTAGTTCATGATTTTGGGGCCATTTGGAAACACCATAATTTTCTCACTAGTTCAGGGACCCTGATTGCACATCACAAGCTTGTGCTTAAACTCCTGGATGCTCTCCAGTTGTCATCTGCTGTTGCTGTGTGTAAATGTGCCGTCCACTCTAACGACGTTGATTCTGTTTTTAGAGGGAACCAAGCTGCGGTTGCAGCTGCCAAGAAAGCTGTTCTACAGCCACGGGAGCAAGTTCCTCTTTTGACCTTGCAACTCACCCCCTCCCTCTCACTCGCAGATTTACAGCGCACAACCACACAGGAGGAGAAGGCAACTTGGAGAAAAGCAGGCTGTGCTTTTCAGGACGGCGTGTGGCGCTGCCCCTCGGGCCGGCCATGCTTACCAAAGTTCATGTTTCCTTATTATGCTAAACACAGGGGTTTGCTATCTATGCTCAGAAATTTTGTCAGCAATGTGTGATATGTGCACAACACAATGTAGGAAGAGGAACACAGATGCAACAAGCAGCACACCCAACACCTGAGAATCCATTTGATCACTTGCAGATGGATTTTGTGGAGCTCACGCCAAGTAAAGGGAAGAAGTATTGTCTGGTAATTGTGGACATGTTCTCAAAGTGGGTTGAGATTTTTCCTACAGCGAAACAGGATTCAGATACAGGTAAGACCAAAGCATGGCGTGAGCCCGTTTGAGATTTTGTTTGGAAAACCACCAAACACCGGTGTGGGTCCGGTGAAGGCACAGTCTGACAGTCTTGTGGGCTGTGAGGATGCAATGTTATTATTGTAAATTACTGTGTACAACTCTCCTCTACTCTGAAATCTGTTCACAAGCAGGCTAGAAAAGCACTTCCTGAACCAGCCACTGGCCCGCTGCACGACATCCAGCCTGGAGAGTGGGTGGCAATAAAGGACTTCAGGAGAGCGAGGTGGAACAACGCGAGGTGGAGAGGGCCTTTCCAAGTCCTCCTGGTGACGCAGACGGCTGTGAAGGTGACAGGATGAGCAACGTGGGTCCCAATAGCCACTGCAGACGAGTGCCACAGCCTAAGGAGGAGTCAAAGGACAAGAAGAAAGAAGAATAGAATAGACACTTGACCTGAAATCCTGTGTGAAAAGTGGGGCCAAATAGTTTAGATTCTGGTAACACGTAAGCACTCAAGAAGGGCATGGAGGGTGAAGGAAACAGAATAGGGAAGAAGAGATCCAGAAGTGGGGTCATCTGCTGGCAAGCGATTTCTGTGATAATAGGAAGTGACAGGACTAGCTACAGCTATCTTACGGATCGCGCAGGAGAAAGTGGAAGTGAGAAGCGCAGGCTGGGGGTTACGCAACCCTAAGATTAACCACTTCTGGAAATACGGCAACTTCACTGTGAAGGATGTTCTAAATATAGATAAACCGTGCATAGTGTGTGCTCTGTTGCCACACACTGCAGAGAGGCCGTTCGTTTATTCCATTGCAACTAGCACCTGGGAAGCAAAAATTAAGGCCTGGAGGTCAATAGGTGACGCAGGCTACGAGAGAACAGAGAAATTCGTTGTGAATCATCCAACCCCCAAAGCAGGAATAGAGATATTTTGGCCTGGGGCCTGTGTAGATTCAGTGAATCTGAAAGGATGGAACGACCCCCACCTGGCAGAGGCCAAACCAATGTTTAATAGAGACAGCTGTTGATTCCGGATTGGTACTGGTGGTGTGGAATATATTTCAGTTGTATATATTTCTGCCGAGAACACAAAGAGGAAGATGTGCACTGGTGGCAGTGGAGGCACACTTAAACGTAATCACCATGTACAAGCCTCCGAAAAGGAGAAGGTTCCCGAGAGCATATGTTCCTGAGGAGTATAGACTGACCAGCGAGTTCCAGCGATTTATGGAAATAATGTTACCTATGTACGGAATGGGCAGCATCCACAGGGACTTGAATAGAGTGCATTATAGACTGGCAACATTTGTTAACTGTAACGAGTGGAGGAGGAGGCAGGCACGACGATTACTGTGAACATATACTTTAATTGTGACAAACACAGGTGAAGTCCAGCGCAGTAGCGTAAGCACACACAGACACTCATGCTGGCACCAACTCAAGACAAAGACGACCACAAGACATTGCGCGAACGCACCTTATATAGGTGATTAACACGTACCCTCGTGATCTCGTGACAAGGCACAGGTGAGACTACGAACACGCTCACAAATGTAGGTGCTGGCCAAATTTATTTAGTAATCAGCCTCATAAAATTACCTACGAAATGGTGGGAGTTCAGACCGTGTTAAATGTATCCAATTTTATATAAACTCAATTTAACTAAGGTCGCCACTAATTGTGGTCAACTCCTGTAAGCCCAAATTGTTTGATTAACAAACTATAAATCTGAAGGTTACAGTTCAAATAATAGTTCTAGCTTCAGGTTGTAACAGAGAAACAACGACTCAAACGACAGCATTTAAACACAAAACAATTATTTATCACAAAGCATAATAATTAAAAACATCACAAACAAAGGGGGCAACAGGGTAGGCTAGTGTGTGTGTTTGCGTGTGTGTGCGTGTGTGTGGATGTGTATTTGATTGCGCGCGGATGCGCGTGCGTGTGTGTGTATGTGCGTATGGGTTAGGAGATCTTTTAGACAAAGAGAAACTCGATGGCGCAAAAACCAAACCGAGCTCTCACTACGGTCATGAACACAACGAAAATTTACTCTAACTAAGACACGGTATCGTCGGTCACTATACAGCCCCAACGAGCGTATAGTGGGACACACGTTTAACAATTATACGAGGAATTGGGTATTAACTATGAAGTAAATGAATCAGTGTGAATAACCGAACAAGCTTTAAACAGAATACCTCTTTAACACTGGAGCTCCTGAGATTTCAAGGTTCTGAGGACATCACCCCTCCTTCTCCTGCCCAATTAGCAGGACCATACATATGTTAATTTCAGAGCAAGACAGGAGCAGAAAGACAGGCAGGAGCTCTGTGGCAGGAGCTCTGTGGTGCACCAGGTCTAGTCTGTGTGCAGTCTGTGTGCACCAGGTCTAGTTTGTAGTCTAAAATAAATAAATAAAGTTTAGCCCTGTTTCGGCGTTATGTGTGAAGCGCTACATATTGACATAAGTATTATTTAGAGCGGTGAACCATTATCATTAGCGTGGTATTGGCGTTATGTATGAAGCAAGCGTCTCAGATTTTCTTGTGTATGCACTTCAATAGCGCCACACATTTACATGGCTGAACCAACCATTATCACGGGTCCATATTGTTCCCGTGAAACACATTATCATTAGCGTGGTATTGGTGTTATGTATGAAGCAAGCGTCCCAGATTTTCTTGTGTATGCACTTCAATAGCGCCACACATTTACATGGCTGAACCAACCATTATCACGGGTCCATATTGTTCCCGTGAAACACATTATCATTAGCGTGGTATTGGCGTTATGTATGAAGCAAGCGTCCCAGATTTTCTTGTGTATGCACTTCAATAGCAGCAACAAAGTAATAAAGGGATAGTAAAGTAATATTTATTTTTACATTTACTTATTTTTACTCATACAGCATAGTAACATAATATTTTTTTGCAGTGTTTATGCTTGTGTTTGACTGATATTTCGTTTGTGTAAATAAGATATTTCGTTCATGTAAATAACTTGGCGTCATTTATTTATTTTTACTCATACAGCATAGTAATATAATATTTTTTGCAGTGTATATGCTTGTGTTTGACTGATATTTCGTTTGTGTAAATAAGATATTTCGTTCGTGTAAATAACTTGGCGTCATTTATTTATTTTTACTCATACAGCATAGTAATATAATATTTTTTGTGTTTTCTTGTGTTTGACTGATATTTCGTTCGTGTAAATAAGATATTTCGTTTGTGTAAATAACTTAGCGTCATTTATTTATTTTTACTCATACAGCATAGTAATATAATATTTTTTGCAGTGTTTATGCTTGTGTTTGACTGATATTTCGTTTGTGTAAATAAGATATTTCGTTCGTGTAAATAACTTAGCGTCATTTATTTATTTTTACTCATACAGCATAGTAATATAATATTTTTTGCAGTGTTTATGCTTGTGTTTGACTGATATTCACGGATTGCCGTGAACCATTATCACGGGTCCAATCACCTTTTATTGTTCCCGTGTATGCAGGGGATTAGCCCGGTTTCGGTTTCGGCGTTATGTGTGAAGCGCCACCTATTATAATAAAGTATAATTAGTATGCGCTGTTGTGGGTGTGTTCTTCAGAGTCATGATAAAAGCTGAAACCCAAAGGCAGGCGACTTACATTTTCCCTACTATCCTGTGTGGAGACGACGCAAAACACCATGGCAAGACAGAGGACGTTCACCGGTCAAGAAGTTGCGGCTTTGCTGACCAACGAGGACTGCTGTGAGTCCGATGCGGGAGAAGGACCCTCCTGTTTTTTGACCAGCGATTCATCCGATGAAGAAAGAAGCAGTACATCGGATGAGGTACAACAGAGCCCTCCAAGGAAGAGACGGACACAGGCTGACACCACACCTGCACCAACCGTACGGGCAAAAGATGGAACTGTTTGGGAGAAGGTTGGCATCGCACGCTCTCGTGTCAGCAGCTGTTCGCCTAATTCAACATTTGTTGAGCCGTCCGGGCCTACAGAGCATGCAAAGGTATAGTAACTTCATATTTCTTTCCAGTGTTTCTGCTTGTGTTTGAATGATATTTAGTACGTGTAATTTACCTTGCGTCATTTGTTTACTTTTACTAATACAGCGTAGGATCACAAGCAGACTGCAGAGTTTTCTGTGTTTGCTCGACATGGAGATGCTGCGAATCATCACAGACTGCACTGTCCATGAAGCCCGCAGAACAGACAGCAGCTGGAGTTTGTCGGTCAGCGAGTTTATGGCATTCGTAGCAATCCTATTTCTACGAGCAGTCCTCTGTCCAGTTGGAGCGATGTCGGACTGTTAGTCGGCAATGTTCGCTGTGCCTTCGATCCAGGAGACAATGGCACGGGACCGCTACCAAGAAATCATGCGGTACTTGCGCTTTGATAATAAGGACACCCGTGCGGAGCGTGCAAAGAGCGACAGATTTGCTGCGATTTTGGACATCTGGCAGCGATTTGTGAACAACTGCATTTTGTGCTATACCCCAGGCAAGGAACTGACAGTCGACGAGCAGCTGTTTCCGACCAAGGTTCGCTGTCCGTTCACCCAGTACATTGCCTCAAAGCCGGACAAGTTTGGAATAAAGTTTTGGGTTGCTTCTGAGTTGAACACAAAGTACATGTGCAACGCCATTCCATACCTTGGAAAGGACCCCGATCGTCCCAAGGGGGAAAGAGTGTCCGAGAATGTGGTGATGAAGCTTATGAAGCCATACCTGGGCAAGGGCAGAACTGTAGCCACAGACAATTTTTTCACATCTCTTTCCCTGGCTAAGAAGCTGCTGGAATGCAACACGACTCTGCTTGGGACAATGAACAAGATTCGCCGAGAAGTTCCTTTGGAAGTCAAAAACGCCAAGGGACGTGAGAAGTTGTCAACGGAGGTGTACAGATCCGATGATGCGCTTCTGACGGTGTATGCCTCCAAGCCCAACAAAACAGTTTGCGTTCTGAGCACTATGCACACGCACGTGGAGATTGCAGACGACCGCAAAAAGAAGCCAAACACTGTGACGGACTACAACCGGACGAAGGTATGCATGTGTTGGCATTGATAAATCAATTTATCATACATGAATGAATTTATTCAAAATATAACATGTACTTCTTTGTATTTGTTCTTTGCAGTGCGCCGTTGACATCATGGACCAGAAGGCGCGTGCATACACAGTGCGCGCAGGAACACGCCGGTGGCCCGTTGCAGTGTTTTATAACATACTTGACCTGGCAGCGATGAACGCACATGTTTTGTACACGGCATGTACGGGGTCCACAGAGAGTAGGAGAGTTTTTATGTGTACTCTTGCTGAGGAACTCCGTCTTCGTTTCCTACAGGAAAAGGAGTTGAAGAGAACGCCACGTCCTTCGCCTGCTCCTGGAAAGAAGACTACGTGTCAGGTGCAGACAAACTGCAACCGGAACCACAGCATAACCCCGTGCGCTGCATGCGGCAAGTACACCTGTCGCAAGTGTAGGGCAGAGTGTCCCTGGCTGTGTGGCAACTGTGTACCTAAAACTACATGAAGGTACGTCGATAAGTATATTTATATATATATGAATGAATTAATGTTTCAATTTATATAGCGCCTTATCTAAATACCCAAGGCGCTTTACAATTGTTAACACAGCTACGTTACAGACAACCAATCACACACACATATATATACACACACACTATTATTTGAACATAACCAAAAATCTCTTCTCTTTCTGTTCCACAGTCGCACATCATGAAACCCGGTGTCACGGTCTGCCCCGCATCTCCTGCCATTTCATGTCTGTTTCCGTGTTAGTCCTCTGTTTATTTCTCGTCGTGGTTGCTGGTTATTTTTCTCATGGTTGCTGGAATTGGATTCCCGTTCTGTTATGACCCATGCCTGTGATATTTTCACAGAATCAATTTATACATGAATGAATTCGTTCTAAATATAACGTACTTCTGTGCGTGCATACACAGTGCGCGCAGGAACACGCCGGTGGCCCGTTGACCTTGGCAGCGATGAACGATGAACCTGCCGCAAATGTAAGAAAGAGGGTCCCTGGCTGGTACACATGAATAAATTCGTTCAAAATATAACATGTACTTTGTTCTTTGCAGTGCGCCGTTGACAGACATCATGAAGGTGCGTGCATACACAGTTCGCGCAGGAACACGCTGGTGGCCCGTTGCATGCGGCGAGTACACCCTGGCTGTGTAGCAACTGTTGGCTACAACTACATGAAGGTACGTTGATAAGTAGGCCTACATACGTAACACCACATATGTTACGTATTTTTGTCTTCTGAAAGATTTTATTCAAAATGTAAGGTGTACCTTGAATTGTTCTCCACAGCATCAACGCGTGTGTTGCATGCGGCAAGTGCATCTGGCGAGTACACCCTCAACTTCAAGACACCCTCAACTTTCTTGACATTCCACTTCAAGAAACCCGGAATAGACATCCATGTTTGATCAAAATAAAGTTGTTTTACAGCACATGAATTTGTTCTTCCTGTCTTTTCCTCTCCTTTTCCAGTCTGCTGTTTAGATCACAACATTTATCAGCCATATATATAATTGCGCCATGTAATTTCTTAGCTTTTCAAACGCGAATTCAAACGCGGAAACAGAAAGTGTAACAAATATTATATAGTGTAGTAAATATACAAAGAGCTTCAAACAATATACAAAGAGGTTCAAACAATTTTATTTGTTTTTATTGTTTGACGGGACTCATTTGAGAAACTGTCGTCTCTACGTGCGCTTGAATTGTATCTTTTGAAACACGAGTCTACAAAATTTCCGCTGTTTGTTGTAGGATCGGTAACATATACAGTCTGCTTGTTTGTAACCAAGTTTTTCGTGAAGTATCACGTTTGGTGCTTTGTATGAGCTTGGAGGTGAGCCGCTTGTGCTTTGGCAGGCGTATGAGCTGGGGGTGAGACGCTTCCACCGCATTACCAAGACAATGGGCGTTAATCTCTTCACAGCAGGGGAGTGGGCTACATGGACCTTACTAAGCCTTGCGAAAATTTTCGCGGCCGTCGGGTTCCTAGTGTTAAGCTTTAAACAGAATACCTCTTTAAGCCTTAAACAGAATACGGTTTAACATGAACGTAATTATAAACACCACTGTAAACAAGCATTCACAAGATACCGATCTAAGCACAGAGAAAAGAGTATCACAACATATCGCTCTAAGTCTGCCCAGATGCACAGTCTTACTTTGAGTTGTTTGTCCATGGCCCGCGCAGTAGGCCAGGCAGTCTCCGCCTCAGTTTCGGCCGCCTGGGCTTGATGCAGCATGTGGGCACAAACGGGGTCCTGCTGCATCCTCCCGACTGGGACCTTTACGTCGTACCGACATGCAGGGGAAGAGGCATGATGGCACTTGGCCTTCTTCTTCTCCTTACGCGCCGACATGTATCCTGGCATCTTGGTGGCTCGTCTTTCTGTAACGCATGGAGGAGGAGGCAAGCACAACAACGACTACTGTGAACATATACTTTAATTGTGACAAACACAGGTGAAGTCCAGCGCGGTAGCGTAAGCACACACAAACACTCACGCTGGCATGAACTCAAGATAAAAACAAGCTCAAACATTGCGCAAACGCACATTATATAGGTCATTAACACGTACCCTCGTGATCTCGAGACATGGCACAGGTGAGACTACGAACATGCTCACAAACGACCCACACCCACGGAACTACAAACATGGACATAACTGCACGCAGACAACATAGCGACACGCCAAAGAAGGAGGAGTGTGTGCCATGGTAGGAGACCGATGTTGTACTTATATACCTGCTAACGACGAGCCCACAAGTAACATCACCATTGCTGTGGGGAGGATGAAGGAGGTGGCTGCAGGACTGAAGCAAGATGAGCAGATAGTCCAATGGTGGACCCTATGGTGAGCAGTGTGTATGAACAGTCTTACTTTGAGTTGTTCGTCCGTGGCCCACGCAATAGGCCAGGCAGTCTCTTGAGGAGGACGCCTTTTTGCGATTTTGTGAAGAAGGTTCCGCTGGATCGCGTCGCTCCGTCCAGGAGAAGCTGTGGTGGCCGTTCGATCGGCGGTCCCTCAATGGTCAGTGCGTGGTGTCCCAGGTAAGTGATCGCTGTCGACTTTAAGATGAATTCGCGGAGGTCCGGCCGTCGCGCGAATGTTCAAACAGTTCTTAATCGTTGGCTAGCTGAAGCGATTGGGTTTAGAGAACTCCGCAAAGGAAATAAAACTATTGAACTAGTTATTTCTTGCGACGATCGCGTGTTGCACGGGCCCGGGTGCAGAACCAATACCGCTTTGTCCTCGAAGGTGTGCGCGCTATTTGTCTCTAGGTAGCTACTTTGATGCAGCCAGGTAGAAAGACCTAACAAAGGGGGATCCCTCCTTTTAACACTGGAGCTCCTGAGATTTCAAGGTTCTGAGGACATCACCCCTCCTTCTCCTGCCCAATTAGCAGGACCATACATATGTTAATTTCAGAGCAAGACAGGAGCAGAAAGACAGGCAGGAGCTCTGTGGCAGGAGCTCTGTGGTGCACCAGGTCTAGTCTGTGTGCAGTCTGTGTGCACCAGGTCTAGTTTGTAGTCTAAAATAAATAAATAAAGTTTAGCCCTGTTTCGGCGTTATGTGTGAAGCGCTACATATTGACATAAGTATTATTTAGAGCGGTGAACCATTATCATTAGCGTGGTATTGGCGTTATGTATGAAGCAAGCGTCTCAGATTTTCTTGTGTATGCACTTCAATAGCGCCACACATTTACATGGCTGAACCAACCATTATCACGGGTCCATATTGTATAATATTACATATAACATAATATTTTTTTGGAGTGTTTATGCTTGTGTTTGACTGATATTTCATTTGTGTAAATAAGATATTTCGTTCGTGTAAATAACTTAGCGTCATTTATTTATTTTTACTCATACAGCATAGTAATATAATATTTTTTGCAGTGTTTATGCTTGTGTTTGACTGATATTTCGTTCGTGTAAATAAGATATTTCGTTTGTGTAAATAACTTAGCGTCATTTATTTATTTTTACTCATACAGCATAGTAATATAATATTTTTTGTGTTTTCTTGTGTTTGACTGATATTTCGTTCGTGTAAATAAGATATATCATTTGTGTAAATAACTTAGCGTCATTTATTTATTTTTACTCATACAGCATAGTAATATAATATTTTTTGCAGTGTTTATGCTTGTGTTTGACTGATATTCACGGATTGCCGTGAACCATTATCACGGGTCCAATCACCTTTTATTGTTCCCGTGTATGCAGGGGATTAGCCCGGTTTCGGTTTCGGCGTTATGTGTGAAGCGCCACCTATTATAATAAAGTATAATTAGTATGCGCTGTTGTGGGTGTGTTCTTCAGAGTCATGATAAAAGCTGAAACCCAAAGGCAGGCGACTTACATTTTCACTACTATCCTGTGTGGAGACGACGCAAAACACCATGGCAAGACAGAGGACGTTCACCGGTCAAGAAGTTGCGGCTTTGCTGACCAACGAGGACTGCTGTGAGTCCGATGCGGGAGAAGGACCCTCCTGTTTTTTGACCAGCGATTCATCCGATGAAGAAAGAAGCAGTACATCGGATGAGGTACAACAGAGCCCTCCAAGGAAGAGACGGACACAGGCTGACACCACACCTGCACCAACCGTACGGGCAAAAGATGGAACTGTTTGGGAGAAGGTTGGCATCGCACGCTCTCGTGTCAGCAGCTGTTCGCCTAATTCAACATTCGTTGAGCCGTCCGGGCCTACAGAGCATGCAAAGGTATAGTAACTTCATATTTCTTTCCAGTGTTTCTGCTTGTGTTTGAATGATATTTAGTACGTGTAATTTACCTAGCGTCATTTGTTTACTTTTACTAATACAGCGTAGGATCACAAGCAGACTGCAGAGTTTTCTGTGTTTGCTCGACATGGAGATGCTGCGAATCATCACAGACTGCACTGTCCATGAAGCCCGCAGAACAGACAGCAGCTGGAGTTTGTCGGTCAGCGAGTTTATGGCATTCGTAGCAATCCTATTTCTACGAGCAGTCCTCTGTCCAGTTGGAGCGATGTCGGACTGTTGGTCGGCAATGTTCGCTGTGCCTTCGATCCAGGAGACAATGGCACGGGACCGCTACCAAGAAATCATGCGGTACTTGCGCTTTGATAATAAGGACACCCGTGCGGAGCGTGCAAAGAGCGACAGATTTGCTGCGATTTCGGACATCTGGCAGCGATTTGTGAACAACTGCATTTTGTGCTATACCCCAGGCAAGGAACTGACAGTCGACGAGCAGCTGTTTCCGACCAAGGTTCGCTGTCCATTCACCCAGTACATTGCCTCAAAGCCGGACAAGTTTGGAATAAAGTTTTGGGTTGCTTCTGAGTTGAACACAAAGTACATGTGCAACGCCATTCCATACCTTGGAAAGGACCCCGATCGTCCCAAGGGGGAAAGAGTGTCCGAGAATGTGGTGATGAAGCTTATGAAACCATACCTGGGCAAGGGCAGAACTGTAGCCACAGACAATTTTTTCACATCTCTTTCCCTGGCTAAGAAGCTGCTGGAATGCAACACGACTCTGCTTGGGACAATGAACAAGATTCGCCGAGAAGTTCCTTTGGAAGCCAAAAACGCCAAGGGACGTGAGAAGTTGTCAACGGAGGTGTACAGATCCGATGATGCGCTTCTGACGGTGTATGCCTCCAAGCCCAACAAAACAGTTTGCGTTCTGAGCACTATGCACACGCACGTGGAGATTGCAGACGACCGCAAAAAGAAGCCAAACACTGTGACGGACTACAACCGGACGAAGGTATGCATGTGTTGGCATTGATAAATCAATTTATCATACATGAATGAATTTATTCAAAATATAACATGTACTTCTTTGTATTTGTTCTTTGCAGTGCGCCGTTGACATCATGGACCAGAAGGCGCGTGCATACACAGTGCGCGCAGGAACACGCCGGTGGCCCGTTGCAGTGTTTTATAACATACTTGACCTGGCAGCGATGAACGCGCATGTTTTGTACACGGCATGTACGGGGTCCACAGAGAGTAGGAGAGTTTTTATGTGTACTCTTGCTGAGGAACTCCGTCTTCGTTTCCTACAGGAAAAGGAGTTGAAGAGAACGCCACGTCCTTCGCCTGCTCCTGGAAAGAAGACTACGTGTCAGGTGCAGACAAACTGCAACCGGAACCACAGCATAACCCCATGCGCTGCATGCGGCAAGTACACCTGTCGCAAGTGTAGGGCAGAGTGTCCCTGGCTGTGTGGCAACTGTGTACCTAAAACTACATGAAGGTACGTCGATAAGTATATTTATATATATATGAATGAATGAATGTTTCAATTTATATAGCGCCTTATCTAAATACCCAAGGCGCTTTACAATTGTTAACACAGCTACGTTACAGACAACCAATCACACACACATATATATACACACACACTATTATTTGAACATAACCAAAAATCTCTTCTCTTTCTGTTCCACAGTCGCACATCATGAAACCCGGTGTCACGGTCTGCCCCGCATCTCCTGCCATTTCATGTCTGTTTCCGTGTTAGTCCTCTGTTTATTTCTCGTCGTGGTTGCTGGTTATTTTTCTCATGGTTGCTGGAATTGGATTCCCGTTCTGTTATGAACCATGCCTGTGATATTTTCACAGAATCAATTTATACATGAATGAATTCGTTCTAAATATAACATGTACTTCTGTGCGTGCATACACAGTGCGCGCAGGAACACGCCGGTGGCCCGTTGACCTTGGCAGCGATGAACGATGAACCTGCCGCAAATGTAAGAAAGAGGGTCCCTGGCTGGTACACATGAATAAATTCGTTCAAAATATAACATGTACTTTGTTCTTTGCAGTGCGCCGTTGACAGACATCATGAAGGTGCGTGCATACACAGTGCGCGCAGGAACACGCCGGTGGCCCGTTGCATGCGGCGAGTACACCCTGGCTGTGTAGCAACTGTTGGCTACAACTACATGAAGGTACGTTGATAAGTAGGCCTACATACGTAACACCACATATGTTACGTATTTTTGTCTTCTGAAAGATTTTATTCAAAATGTAAGGTGTACCTTGAATTGTTCTCCACAGCATCAACGCGTGTGTTGCATGCGGCAAGTGCATCTGGCGAGTACACCCTCAACTTCAAGACACCCTCAACTTTCTTGACATTCCACTTCAAGAAACCCGGAATAGACATCCATGTTTGATCAAAATAAAGTTGTTTTACAGCACATGAATTTGTTCTTCCTGTCTTTTCCTCTCCTTTTCCAGTCTGCTGTTTAGATCACAACATTTATCAGCCATATATATAATTGCGCCATATAATTTCTTAGCTTTTCAAACGCGAATTCAAACGCGGAAACAGAAAGTGTAACAAATATTATATAGTGTAGTAAATATACAAAGAGCTTCAAACAATATACAAAGAGGTTCAAACAATTTTATTTATTTTTATTGTTTGATGGGACTCATTTGAGAAACTGTCGTCTCTACGTGCGCTTGAATTGTACCTTTTGAAACACGAGTCTACAAAATTTCCGCTGTTTGTTGTAGGATCGGTAACATATACAGTCTGCTTGTTTGTAACCAAGTTTTTCGTGAAGTATCACGTTTGGTGCTTTGTATGAGCTTGGAGGTGAGCCGCTTGTGCTTTGGCAGGCGTATGAGCTGGGGGTGAGACGCTTCCACCGCATTACCAAGACAATGGGCGTTAATCTCTTCACAGCAGGGGAGTGGGCTACATGGACCTCACTAAGCCTTGCGAAAATTTTCGCGGCTGTCGGGTTCCTAGTGTTAAAGGGGATTCGTCTGCTGACATAGTTCCACATCCGTCCTGATGTGGTCATGCCGCGAGGGAGAGCACCCTCCCCTTATGTCTGTGGAGGCATGGTACCTACACAAATGACCCACACCCATGGAACTACAAACATGGACATAACTGCATGCAAATGACATAGCGACACGCCCCCAGGTAAGGGTCTGGAGGGGCTCGCTACTCCCGGAGCGTCCCGCGAAGCTGGAAAGCCCCGAACCTACACCGATGGGCAGGTCCGGAGCCGCCGGACTCACGAGCCCCCAAGAGCAGTCTCCCCCGATGGTGGGAACTGCAGCGAACAGCTCTAAAACACCCTCTCTGGGAAGACAGGAGAAAATACATTCAACACAGGCACAGTCACAAACACACACACCGGTACATTTAACATAAAGGGCACAAGAGGGAAAAGTGGGTTTGGGAGAAACACGGGAATAGACAAACAAACAGGCACAGGCAGCCACGACAACATTCTGGCTGCCTGCCACAGCACTAGTGGTGGCGTGATCCCTCCTGGGGTCGCAGGCGAGACAGGCGGTGGAGTCCCTCTTGTCTTGGGGACCGATTTTCCAGGGCGCGCGGCGCTGCTTGGAGTGCTCGACGGACGTGTGCCGGTTTGCTTCGGTTGGGGTGCTGCAACCGCTCGTCTGGGCACTACTGGAGGGTTTGCCCCTCCTCGCTCGCTGGCTGTCTTCTGGGGCTTCCCCCGGGGCACCCCGATTCCCCACCTCAAGCTGCTGGCTATGCCAGTGCCCTCTCGCGTGCCCTGCGTCAACGCTGCCTCCCCCGTTGACGTCTCCATATCTTCCTCCTCCTCAGAGACACTCCGATCCAGGGACATGGGTTCCTTGGAGATCGGGGCGTGTGAGCAGCACATACTAATTCCCTCTGAGGGGGAATGAGGAACCTCCTCTCCTCGTGGACACCCCTTCTCGGAATACACGATTTCCTCCGAGCACACAGAGGCACCATCTCCCTCCTTGCCATCGCGGAGGTGCTCTGAGGGGGGCGAGCAAACGGACGGAGAGGGGCTGACGTCCTCTTCCTCCTCATAATACTCTGTGGGCACCGTGTAGATGGACGGGGGGGACTGATGTTCTCCTCCTCCCCGTAATACACGGTGGGCGCCGAGTAGACGGACGGAGGGGGACTGGCTTCCTCATTCTTGTAGCGCTCGGTAGGGGCCGAGTGGAGAGGCGGTGTGGAGCTGATTTCCTCCTCACCCTCCCCGTAGTACTCCGTCGGTGTGGAGCACAACAAAGACAGGGGGGTGGCCTTCTCCTCCTCCGATGTGGTGGGAGTCGCAACCACGAAGGGAGAGCAACTGGCCTCACCCTCGCTCTCTTCCTCTGAATACACAGAGGGAGTTGGGCTCTCCTCTCCGGAATCGTTACTCCCGAATTCGAATTTGGGAGGGGTCGCAGCCACCATTCCCACATACAACACCAGCGGGTCCTCTTGCTCCACACCCTCTGTGCGGCCAGTCAGAAGCACTCCGCCTCAGTTTCGGCCGCCTGGGCTTGATGCAGCATGTGGGCACAAACAGTGTCCTGCTGCATCCTCCCAACTGGGACCTTTACGTCATGCCAATGCGCAGGGGAAGAGGCGTGATGGCGCTTGGCCTTCTTCTCCTTACACGCCGACATGTATCCTGGCATCTTGGTGGCTCGTCTTTCTGTAACGCGTGGAGGAGGAGGCAAGCACAACAATGACTATTGTGAACATATACTTTAATTGTGACAAACACAGGTGAAGTCTAGCGCGGTAGCGTAAGCACACACAGACACTCACGCTGGCACAAACTCAAGATAAAGACGAGCTCAAGACATTGCGCGAACGCACATTATATAGGTGATTAACACGTACCCTCGTGATCTCGAGACAAGGCACAGGTGAGACTACAAACACGCTCACAAACGACCCACACCCACGGAACTACAAACATGGACATAATTGCACGCAGACAACATAGCGACACGCCCACAGGGAAGGGTCCAGAGCTGTCACTGTGACATTAACAGCACTATTGCTGCAACAGAAGGCATCAAGACCAAGCTGACTGCACTAAGAATGATGGCAGAGCAAAACAGGATGGCACTAGACATAATCCTTGCCAAAGAAGGAGGAGTGTGTGCCATGGTAGGAGACCGATGTTGTACTTATATACCTGCTAACGACGAGCCCACAGGTAACATCACCATTGCTGTGGGGAGGATGAAGGAGGTGGCTGCAGGACTGAAGCAAGATGAGCAGAGAGTCCAATGGTGGACCCTATGGTGAGCGGTGTGTATGAAGGACGGCTGGAGTAAGTATATGATAAGGAGAGGATGTTTTTTGTGTTTAGCAGAGAAAGTTTTATCTAATCTCAACTAATTACTATATATTCTAATTTGTTTGTGTTCAGGTACTTTTAAACTTTGTAACTTTGTTCATAACTACAAGAGTATTATAGTTCCCTTTCATGTACATGAGTTATCTGTGTTCAGATTGTTTCAGACTAATTGTTTCCAAATTTAAAATGTATTGTTTAATGAAGTGATAATCACAATCTTAGAGCAACTAATAAGATAACTCTGGATAAAGCTTATTATGTTTGATGAATGAAATCCTTTGTATTCCAGAATGAGTAATGTGAGATGTATGGCATGTTTATTGTTTAGTTTCATGACTTGTGACTGGATTAATTCCAGTAATCCGTAGTTAAACTCTGGGTAATGATTCAGGTACGATTCAAATAACTGTTTTATAAAATCAATGAATGGTACTTATGTTGTTTAAAAAATACTGTGATAATGTTGAGTGTTTGTACTGTGAGAAAGTACAAACAAGTGGGGAATGTGATAGAAATGCAGAAACTGCTTTCCCAAAGAAGTATTTTTAAAACATAGCTTGCAAAAAAATTAGGACGTTTGAGGTCACCCTTTAGGTCAAGGAGACCAGACATACAGAAGGCCCATGCTTGACGAAGAACATGTTCCCCTGAGACTACTTGTGATGCCAGAGAGGTCCAGTATAGAGCTCCAACGGGGCATCACAAGTAGTCTGGACCTTGTTTCTGTTATAGAAGCTTTTCTGTTTGCATGTTGATTTGGATGGATAATAAAGACCATTCAGTGCAACCCTCGCCTTCGGCCGCCTCTGTTCCTGCGTCACAGAATGTGCAGCCTGGAGCGGCCGGAGGCGAGGAGCCCTCTCCTCTGGAGATTCTTGCGCATCAGGGGAGGGCTCTAGGTAAGCAGCAGCAGGAGCTCCGTGCAGTTCTCGCGACACTCACTACTTGCATGCAGAGTTTATCTGTGCAGGCTACCACGGAGAGAACCAGACCGGCCAGAGCTCCCATCACCCCTCCCAAGCCATATGGAGGGGATCCCGAGCGCTGCGAAGGTTTTCTGGTGCAGTGCCAGCTGCACTTCGCCAGTCGTTCGCAGCTCGGGGACGAAGAAAAAGTAGTGTTTGTGGTGTCACGCCTGAAAGAGAAGGCTTTAGACTGGGGCGCAGTCCAGCTCACCGCTAACGCTCCGTTTGTGACTAACTATGCCAATTTCATTCAAGAATTCAAGGCGGTGTTTAACCACCCTAGGAGAGGGAGAGCATGCGGACAGAGTCTGCTACCACTGCGCCAGGGCAGCCGCAGCGCAGCGGAGCACGCCCTTGAATTCCGCACCCTGGCGGCTCGGACATTAATAATTTTGTTTATTCTTTATTATTTTAACATTTCAGTACCAAGTTCATTGGGTTTGTACAAATATTTTTGTAGAAGATGACTTATCTGGTGTTCAAACTCTATGTGCTTGAATACAGAGCTCAGAATTGAGATGTTTCAGTGTATCTTGTACTTCAACAAAGACTCCTTTCCTTAGTCACAACATCAATGTGGGTAATATTGTGCCCATCAGTCAATAGGTGTACTGCGTGAACCACACAAATTGTGCGCACATCCAGAAATGTGAAATATCTTTTAGAAAATGATTTAGCTCTTGTTCTTGTTCTGTTCCCAAAGCCAGATGATATGCAGAGATTTTGTACAGGTTATGGCTAGGGGGCCTCCAGAGGAAAAGGTATAAATACCTCTGCCTTATGGCCTCTAGTTATTCAAATCATAATAAATAAATCAGCCAAATTTAGTGCAAAGTGACAAAGGTATTGTTATGAAAAACCAATGGTCACATTGAGGACTCTCAAAATTCTACAAGTAACAATATACTTAAATGACATGGAACACTAAGTAAATAAAGCATAGTACTGAGGAATTCATGCAGGGCTGGACTGGTAAACTGGCGTACCGGGCATTTGCCCGGTGGGCCGACAGTCCTCAGGGGTTGATAGGTTTTTTGTTTCTTCCCTTTTTTCCACAATTTAGAGGCCCATTGGCCCATCTTCAATATAGACAGTGGACTGAACCAATCAGGATATAGGACGAAAGCGGCCCCACCCTTTCTCTGCGTGGTCTGCTGTAACTCCCGCTACGTTCAGTGTTGAGCACATTGTTAAAGGAGAAGAAATTGAAGAGTCTCAATGTAGATGCTACAAAATGTGTAAAAATCACAGACATGTTCGCTGCTGTAGCCTCCGCGTCCTCTGTAAGTGAAGACAACAGCATCAGACAGGGAGAGCAACAGCCAGAGATGCAGGCTTGTGAAATAGAAACCGAGGGACAGACTGAGCGGGAAAATGTAGTACGTAAGCAGGTAGTAACATTAGGACAACACAGGGACTTTATTACATGAGAATGATGAGCAATGGCGATTGATTAGTATCAGTATTAATTGGTATTTGCATACTTCCCAAAATCTGGCAGCTACATGCTCTTATTCTGATAAAATAGCAAATGGTCAAGACTGAGAAGTGTTGGATGAACAGCAAGTGTCTGTTTTAGACTATCATAGCATTTAGATATTTAGGTTAAAGGTGTGTTGAAAGGCTGCATAGTAGTTTGAATTTGTAGCCTCTATGCTGTGGTTCAACATGTTTTAAAAAGCACTCAAACAAGTAAAATTACAGATTTTAAAACTTATAAATGATAAATAAATGGAGGGAGCACCTTTAACCTGAAGAATTTGAATTGAGCTGTTATATCGGAGAAATTCAGAAAATACATATTGAGATGATTTCAATAAAATCATAAAAGTGATTGTGATATAAAAGTGCTAAGATTAAATCCAATGACTTTAATCAGTAATTTCTTAATCATTTCTTTTTCCATGTCGTACCCCACATACATAAATTACAAGTCGGTTGTGCACCGCTAATGAGGGGCCGGTCTAAACCAAAAATGCCAGGGGCGATTTTTTGTCCCAGTCCAGCCCTGAATTCATGTATACTGGCCAAAAAATGATGTGCACACCAGTGACATATCAGTCAAGTTAATATCTGACAAAGAAATAAAATATATCGGACCAAGCAATTAAAATATGAATGAATTAAAATAGTGCTACAGTCTTATAGCAGCACTTGTTTTATATATGTATATAGGCTAAGTTTGACAAAAGGCATACATATCCTTGTTCCTTATATCTGATTTAGATACATTAATTCATGTACATAATTATATTAGAATACGATTTGAAAAATGCGATATACACTTAAACAAATGCATCCATTCATCATTCCCACCTCTTCAGTTTTTGAAACTTTGAAAACATAAATATCAAATGTTGTAAAATATGTATAAAATATGTTATTCAAGCTTGGAAAAACAACAAATTGCTTTAATCTATTCACAATGTGACATTTTTTTCATCACTTTGCCAGCTGAATCCTACTTCAGGTTAAAAAGGCACAACTGTAATGTGAAATTAAATCTGTAATATGGAATTAAATCTGCTCTGGAAACAAGCGGAATGTTGACGATGAGTAATCAAACAGTCGACAAGTCAGTATGTATTTTGCTGATGCTCTGAACCATGGATAAAATATAGCATAAATTAGGGGATTGACAGAAGAATTAATGCATAAAAGCCAGATAAGAACAGTCCACACTAATGACATAGATGTGAAGTTTTGAACTAACAGAGAACATAGACTAACAGGTATCCAGAGAGCAAAATAAACACCAACAACAATGCCCAGTGTTTTTGCTGCTTTAGAATTAGAAGACTTAGAAATGTTGGCTCTGTGTTTGTTTGAGGTAGCATTCAAAACAGACCTCACAGCTTTAGCTTGACGTTTTGCCAATGTAAAAATGACTGAATACAAGATGATTATAATTGAACATGGGCACAGAAATGAAATCACTAGATCAACAGTCGTCAAGGAATATTTTAAGACCAAAATACACTCTCCATGGCATCTGCTCACAATCTGAGACTGAAGGAGATGATCGTTAAAGTATAAATACATGAGGATATACAACAGAGAACAAGACCAGCCTAGAATTATTAATAAAGACATTTTACACACTGTGACTTTAGTGGAATACAGCAGAGGGTCACTGATAGCAATGTACCGATCACCTGCAATGAAAACCATATTACACACAGATGCTGACATTGAGATAAAATTGATTATTAAAGCAACTATGCATGTCATTTTACCAAGATACCAACAGCTGTCTTTTAGTTGCATTATATTCACTGGCATAACAACAAGACCCACGAGAAGATCAGCTACAGCCAGAGAGAGGATAAGCAGGTTGGTTGGAGTGTGGAGCTGCTTGAAGTGAGAGATGGAGATGATCACCAGCAGGTTCAAAAACACAGTACACACAGAGATAAATGACAATAGAGTGAATAAGAATATATTCCCAGTTCCTGTTCTGACCTCCTTTCTGCATGATGAGTTGTCCTCAGGAAAGCAGTACTGAACTGTCATGTTGTGCTGATACTCTGTGATGTTCATTTTAAATATCTTCAGATATGACAACTGGAGCTGATCAGAATATGTTGTCGCTGGACTGATGAATTTGCCTTTGCAGATAATGTATATATACTGAAGTATGAATCCTCCTACTAACATATGAATGGCTACTTTCTACCCAGCATCATTCATTTAATATTCAGTACTGTCATGACCAGTGGTGACCAGTAGGGTCAGTAAGTGTTTACAGATAAAAGTTAGTTGTCAGTATCATAAATCATGTCATTTTTTCATCTGACATTTTGCAAACATGGTCATTTTTTAAATTTATTTGTACATATTTTATACATGTATTTTAAATACAAATACCTATTAAATGAATACAAACATAATGTGCCTGGGAAACACGTGCACAATACTAAAACACTGCCAGTAATTTCAACGTGTGGTTTCACAGCATCCAGAGACACATACAGAGCTTATGGACAAGCTGAGCAATGTTGGAATCCTCCAAACACCAGGAACATCAACCATGATCTCACCTGCTCATCTGGTGGAGAAAGTACCACAAGCAACGTGAGCAAAGTGCATCCTGTACAAGGTTGAAACATGAGTTAATGCCTCAGATAGCATATATAAATTATAAGATAGGGTTATTTTAGCTAGGGCTTCAGACAGTTTTGACAGTTTTATTGCCCCCAATAAAACTTTATTGCCCCACCCCCTTATCCAGCATTTTATTACTCAATGAACATTCCTATGTGCATCGTGAGCGTGCGGGCCTCATGGTAATTAGTTTAGATGATTATCAGAAGTCCCTAAACCTAAATGCTCTTCTTTATCTTTGACGTATGTGTGTGTGTGTGTCTGGGTATCTGTGTGTGTGTGTGTGTGTGTGTGTGTGTGTGTGTGTGTGTGTGTGTGTGTGCGTGTGTCTGGGTGGGTGTGAGATTACCCTCTTCATTGTGTTTTAAGCTATGGGTGTGTGTGGCAGGTAAGAGTGTGGGATAGTCCCCCTAAAACATTTGCCCCCCTCTATTGTCTTTTAACTATTAGCTGTGTGTGTGTGTGTGTGTGTGTGTGTCTGCTGCCTAAAACATTTGCCCCTCCATTGTCTTTGATGTTTAGGACGTGTATCCGGGAACATCCTGAAAGAGACCCCCTAATCTAAATTAGTTTAGATGACTATCAGGAGCTCTTCTAAAACAATTGCCCGTTTACATGGGAACCTGTCCTGAGTGCCCATTTAGAGAAGGTTAAAAGAAAGCTTAATTACCTTAAAACCTTACGTTTATCTCGAACGTAAATTGTTGACCGGGGGGGGGGGGGGGGGGGGGCACCCCTGGTGTACACTTTAGCAAACGAGCCAAAATAACTTGCGATAGTCAAAAATGGCAAACTGCCCAGGAGCACCACAAAATGGGCACCCCTGGTGTACACTTTAGCAAACGAGCCAAAATAACTTGCGATAGTCAAAAATGGCAAACTGCCCAGGAGCACCACAAAATGGGCACCCCTGGTGTACACTTTAGCAAACGAGCCAAAATAACTTGCGATAGTCAAAAATGGCAAACTGCCCAGGAGCACCACAAAAAATCTGCGAAGTCTAGCTCTAGAACGAGAATTGCGGACCCAACTTCCCAAATCTGGACTCTGCCTTACGGGCGTATTGCTGGATTTGTGTTCGAACCTGACATGCGTAATGTTACACTTCTGACTGCCTCATCTCCGGGGGATCTATCGTGGACGCGTGCGGATCACATGCTAACTTTTGACCGGTGTAGCTGGATTTTATTTAGAAAATGGTGTTCTCAATGGGAGTTTGTCTCTGAAATTTATAAAGTGCCTAAGCCGTGTGATGAGATTCATAGCTGGTCAAACGCTGATTGACCTCAACGGACATTTACAGTCAAAGCAACTGCAATCTGCGGCATGGAATTGAATTTACAATGTTATGCGGAGGAGATCTCCAAAAGAAACACTATGAAGGTTGACTTTGTACGTTGTAACTGGTATGAGTCAAAGCAACTGCGATCTCCAGCATGGAATTGAATTTACAATGTTATGCGGAGGAGATCTCCAAAAGAAACACTATGAAGGTTTACGTTGTACGTTGTAACTGGTATGAGTTACAAATTAGATGGTTTGTTTCGACAAGATATTGTTAATTTTTCAGAAATTAGAACAAATCATTTGGATGCGTTTGAGGCGGACATACCACATAGAATATTGAGAACTACGATGACCAATGAGCATCTACCCCGTTCCCGACCCATCCACTGCCCCACCTATGGGCTCTCCCTCACGCGGGGTTTACGATAAGACCATATCCCCTGAGGCATTGGACAGACTCATCTCCTCTCCTCATTTTTTTCACTGACCAACACATCTTCAAGTCTCGAAATCAGTAAGATGGCTTTTGCTAACAATAACGTTCAATCCGTAGACATGTTCAATACGGCTGACGATGCAGAAATGGTTGCTGTTGTGGATGTGTTTGAAAGATTGACACTAAATGACTGCGCTGAAGGCTCGGACAGCACAGATGGGTGTATTACTGCGCCAATTCTCAACATTATTCGGTCGGTAACTGGTGAGCTGTTGGGGCAGATTATAACCGGCAACATAAAGGAAAACTGCCACGGCTGTGCTATCGACCATCCGAGCCAATGTCAGAATGCATGTCTGCAAAAGCCTGATGATTTCTACTTGGCGAACAACGCACCTAAGCTGTTTCATAAACTCTTTAAACCCTGGTTTTAGAAGACACTAGCCAGGGCGCTCAGATTCTGCAGAGTCGTTGTGATCCCATCATCGCAGAAACTCCAAGGTGCTGCGGAGACGTTTGTGTCCGATTTGAGTGGAGAGAGGAACATTATGGTCTCCTTGAGAGACATTCGCCAGGCAACCATGTGTGGAATTCGTTACCTATACAGGTATGTATAGGTAACGAATCCTCGATGTGAATGAAGCCAACTCATTCAAGGTGTTTAAAACGCTGTATTGTTTTCCTAACGGTAAAAAAAGACAGTCTTTTGCTTTTGACATGGGTGATATGGTTAGAATTTCTCGTGTAAAACACCCTTGAAAAAGGATATGAACAGACATATACTGATGAAATATTCACTGTTTCTGAGAGAATTCCGAGAAACCCCGCAGTATACAGTCCCTGACATAAGTTCTGTCGCTTATCCATGTTGAGGAAACAAAAGCTTATAACCTGACTTTAAATTCATCGATTGGTTTTAGAAATGACTCATATGAAAGCTGAAACCCTCCCAAATAAGATTTAATTTATGAAAATTAATTTACTTAACTGCAGAAATATTGATCATTTAATGAACACAGAAAGGTCAGATTTTGGCAAGACAAAAGTTTTGTTGCACACAGAAAGTAAGAAAATCAAACGAATAATTCACTTCATATACAAATATATGCTTCATAACACTGGTGAATGACGTTGTGGTGCTATTAGAGCCATATTTAATATTTTGTGTGACTTCCACGAGCTTGAAGGACCGCATCCATGCGGTTCGACAATGATTCATACAATTTATTGATGAAGTCATCAGGAATAGTTCATCAAAATTCTTTGGTTTTGTCTTCCAAGCTTCCTCTTTCATCCTACCCCAAACATGCTCAATGATGTTCGTGTCTGGTGACTGGGCTGGCCAGTCCTGGAGCACCTTGATCTTCTTCGCCTTGAGGAACTTTGATGTAGAGATGTATGTATGAGATGAAGCACCATCCCGCTGCAAAATTTGACCCCTTTTATGATTGGGAATGTAAGATGTAGCTAATAATTCTTGATATTTTAGGCTATTGATATTGATTTCTTGTGGGAGCTACCTATGATGTGCTTCCAACTCCACAAAACCTTGGGCAGTGGTTTGGTGAGGATTCACCTTGTAAGCTATGTGCAGGAAGTGGTACATTGAAGCACATCCTGTCGGCATGTAAGGTGAGTTTGTCACAGAGACGTTACACATGGAGGCATAATCAGGTACTCAAATCATTGGCAGGTGCACTGGATAAGAAGCGGTTGGAAGTTAATGGCATGCCAGTTGCTAGTTCCAATAGAGTAATTAGGTTTGTGTGTGAGGGGCAGCATAGCAAGGAGCCAGCACAGTATTCAAAAGTTGGCAGTAAGTGGGCTGATGCAAGATATTGGGAGCTGTTGGTTGGTGTAGGCTGTAAATTACAGGTCCCAGAGTGTATTGTAGTCACAAACTTGAGGCCAGATGTTGTGTTGTATTCTGAAAGTAACCGGATAGTGTATTTCTTACAGTTAACTGTTCCATTTGAAGACAAAGTTGATGCAGCATATGAAAGGAAAAGGTTGAAGTATGCAGATTTGGTGGCTGAGGTAAGAGAGCGGGGCTGGCAAGCATATATTAGACCCGTAGAGGTAAGGGCTAGGGGTTTTGTGGTGAAGTCTGCCACAAGACTGCTGGCTGAGTTTGGATGTAGAGACTGTGATGAGCAGTGGTAAAGGAGTTGTCAGCGGTAGCTGAGAGATCTGGTCAGTGGGTGTGGCTAAGAAGGGCTGAGGGTAGGTGGGGTAAGGATGGTATTTGAAGAGATAAAATGTTTGGTGTGTGTGATGTTGGGATATGGGATATGCGTAGCAAGGTTGTTAGCAAATGCCTTTCACAACAGAGCATGCGGTAGCAAAATCTTGTGATGGACTACTTTGTGAGCTTGGAGGGGGGTAGGTCTGAGATGCCAGACTCCACTGATGAGCCTTCTGGTGGTGTTGGGGGCTCAGTTAATCGAAACACCAACTAATGGAGGTGCCTTCCTGATGACCCCAATGAAAAGCTTGCAAGGTATTGTGTGTGTCATTGTCACTTTGTTTGGAAGGTCAGTCTAGGTTTGTGTGGTGGTCCGAGTACTTGGCAGTTGAGGCAATGGACCATGAACAGAGTGCGCTTTGCTTCTGGATCCTTGTCGAGACAGTATCAGATTGTAGCTGCTGCTGTGTTCTGTTCAAGCAACTAGTGTGTGCATAGGGTGTGTGAAATCTATCTTGTCATCGCAGTAGTTTCTTAGTAGAACTGGGTAGTTGAGACGATGGGTCATGAGAATAGTAGTAGGGTATTATTAGATCATAGTGGTTGGTTGGTTAATACATCCTAGCAAAGCCTTTTGCATGACACCAGATGTTAGGTGCAGGATTTTATCATCTTCCTGTATTATGTTACTTGGTGTCTAGTTAAACGGTGATTGGGATCCATAATCGGGTTAATATCCCACCGGCCCACTGTAGGGTCCAATGGCAATTTATTCCTGTTCATTCCGATCCCACGAACCCACTACCGGTACTTACTCAGGGAATTTATAAGCAAGTACGTCATCACGTACAGTGATGATCTCCTGATCTATTCTCCGGACCATCACACATACATACAGCAGGTATGCAGTTCTCCAGACCCTCCTCAAGAATCAGCGTTATGTGAGGCCTGAGAAATGTGAATTCCACAAACAGGCCTTATCTTATCTACGGTATGAGATTATGAGATGAGGAAAAAGGGGAATCTGGAGGATCAATTATGATGTCCAACAGTGGCCACGTCCAGCAGTGGTGGGCACAGGAGTTCTCAGGCTGCGACAGACGCATCCAGCAATGGTGGATCCAGGGTTTCTAGGGGTGCTGTGTTGACATCCATCAGCAGTGGATCCAGTGCTTCAGGAGGCGTGGCCAGGGAATAGGAACTGGAGCTGTGGACTTAGCCACACCTGGAACAAGAACTGAAGACATGAATTCTCCCATGGTTGTAGCCAGAGGTGTGGGTTTACCGAAACGAGGAACTGGAACTGGATTTTTAAAATAAACTTCAGTTCCCTACCATTGCCCTCGACCAAAAGAAACAACTCCAAGAACCATTCCAGGCCAAGAGAAGTTATACACACAATTTCCATGATGCAGAGTGGTAAAACCCCCAAACCTCAAGGTTTTCCAATTGAATTGTATAAAACATCTCAACTAAATTAGCCCGTCCCTTAACATGTTTCAGCAGTCATTTGAAAAGGTCAAGCTACCTCAATCTCTCACAGAGGCCTCGAGTACAGATGCCAAATCAAGACTGGTGTGAATGACCACCTTAAACAATTTTAAGTTCTCTACCATATATACATAAGTGTAGTGTAAAGATATCCTCATTCTATCCCAACTAAGATTTGTCTTAGTTGTATTATAAATTCGGCTGTTTTGGGCCACATGTTTTGGCTATGTCCTAAATTAACTAGCTAATAACTGGTCGTCTATATTTCATATTATTTCAGATATGTGGCCTGACGATTGAGTGCACAGATATTTGGAGCCATATTTAGGAGTTATTGATCATATTTGAGGTTTCAGTGAATGAGGACAAGTTCACCCATAAACAACGAAGAAAAATCATTTTTCTTCACTGTTAGCACACAGCCAGATCCTTTAAAATTAAAAATCACCCTGTTCACCCAGAGCAGCACAATGGCTACAAGCCAGTATGATATTCTTGCATTTAGAGAATATAAGATACACTATCAGGGGATCAGAGGCTTCTGTCATAGATGGGGGTCCCTTACTAATGTTGCAATGCATTGAAATTTTGATAGTGGGGCACCACCCTAAACTCAGAAGTTGGGGTTTAAAAAAATTTGCATATATATATATATATTTTTTTTTTATCTAAAAAATTTGCATATTTCATCCGACTAATAAAAGAAAAGTGTTTTTCATTCAAAAAAAGTCTACCTTAAAATAATTATGTTCAGTTATGCACTCAATACTTGGTCGGGAATCCTTTTGCAGAAATGACTGCTTCAAAGAGGCGTGGCATGGCAATCAGCCTATGGCACTACTGAGGGGATATGGAGGCCCAGGATGCTTCGATAGCGGCCTTAAGCTCATTCAGAGTGTTGTGTCTTGCGTCTCTCAACATTCTCTTCACAATATCCTACAGATTCTCTATGGGGTTCAGGTCAGGAGTGTTGGCAAGCCAACTGAGCACAGTATTACCATGGTCAGTAAACTATTTACCAGTGGTTTTGGCAAAGTGAGCAGGTGCCAGGTCGTGCTGAAAAATGAAATCTTCATCTCCATAAAGCTTTTCAGCAGATGGAAGCATGAAGTGCTCCAAAATCTCCTGATACCTAGCTGCATTGACCCTGCCCTTGATAAAACACAGTGGACCAACACCAGCAGCTGACAAGGCACTCCAGACCATTACTGACTGTGCGTACTTGACACTGGACTTAAGGCATTTTGGCATTTCCTTCTCCCCAGTCTTCCTCCAGACTCTGGCACCTTGATTTCCGAATGACATGCAAAATTTGCAGTGCTGCTTCTCTGTTGCCTAGGTCAGGCGATTATGCCGCTGTTTCTGGTTCAAAAGTAGCTTGACCTGGGGAATGCGGCACATGTAGCCTATTTCCTGCACACGCCTGTGCACGGTGGCTTGGGATGTTTCTACTCCAGACTCAGTCTACTGCTTCCACAGGTCTGGAATCAGCCCTCCACAATCTTCCTCAGGGTCCGGTCACCTCTTCTTGTTGTGCAGAATTTTCTGCCACACTTTTTCCTTCCCACAGACTTCCCACTGATGGGCCTTGATACAGCACTCTGGGAACAGGCTATTCATTCAGAAATTTCTTTCTGTGTCTGACCATCTTGCTTGAGGGTGTCAATGATGGCCTTCTGGACAGCAGTCAGGTCGGCAGTCTTACCCATGATTGTGGTTTTGAGTAATGAACCGGGCTGGGAGTTTTTAAAAGCCTCAGGAATCTCTTACAGGTGTTTAGCGTTAATTCATTGATTCAGATGATTAGGTTAATAGCTCATTTAGAGATTCATGATATGCTAATTTTGTGAGAATTTTGGGTTCTCATGAGCTGTATGCCAAAATCATCTGTATTAAAACAATAAAAGACCTGAAATAATTCAGTTGGTGTGCAATGAATCTAAAATATATGAAAATATATGAAAGTTAAATTTTTATCATTAAATTATGGAAAAGAATGAACTTTATTACAATATGCTAATTTTTTTGAGAAGGACCTGTATACTGGCCAAATAAATTATGTGCACACCAGTGACATATTGGTAAAGTTAATATCTGACACAGAAATAAAATATATATCAGACCAAGCAATTAAATTAGATTTTCATACTAAACTTGTATGCATACATATAACACACTGTGTACAGTCTTATAGCAGGACTTGATATATATATATATATATATATATATATATATATATATATATATATATATATATATATATATATATATATATATATATGTGATATACATGTAAACAAATCCATCCATTTATCATTTTCACCTCTTTAGTTTTTGAAACTTTGTAAACATAAATATCAAAAGTTGTAATGTATAAAATATGTTATTCATGTTTGGAAAAACAAGAAATTGCGAGAATCTATTCACAATGTTACAATTTTTTCTTCACTTTGTCAGCTGAATCCTACTTGAGTTAAAAAAGGCACAACAGTAATGTGAAATTAAATCTGTAATGTGGAATTAAATCTGCTCTGGAAACAAGCTGAATGTTGATGATGAGTAATCAAACAGTCTACAAGTCACAATGTACTTAGCTGATGCTCTGAACCATGGATAAAATATAGCATAAATTAGGGGATTGACAGAAGAATTGATGTATATAAGCCAGGTAATAACAGTCCACACTAATGACACAGATGTAATGTTTTCAAATGACAGAGAACATAGACTAAAAGGTATCCAGAGAGAGAGATAAACACCAACAACAATACCCAGTGTTTTTGCTGCTTTAGAATTAGAAGACTTAGAAACTTTGGCTCTATGTTTGTTTGAGGTAGCATTCAACACAGATCTTACAGCTTTAGCTTGACGTCTTGCCAAAGTAAAAATGATTGAATACAAGACAAGTATAACTGAACATGGGCACAGAAATGACATGACTAGATCAACAGTTGCCAAGGACGATTTTACAATTACAGTGCACTCTCCATGGCATCTGTTCACGATCTGAGACTGAATGAGATGATCGTTAAGGTACAAATACATGAGGATATACAACAGAGAGCAAGACCAGCCTAGAATTATTAAAAAAGACATTTTACACATTGTGACTTTAGTGGAATACAACAGAGGGTCACTGATAGCAATATACCTGTCAATTGCAATGAAAACCATATTACACACAGATGCTGACATTGAGATAAAATTGATTATTAGAGCAACTATGCAAGTCATATTACCAAGATACCAACAGCTGTCTTTTAGTTGCATTGTATTCACAGGCATAATAACAAGTCCCACAAGAAGATCAGCTACAGCCAGAGAGAGGATAAGCAGGTTGGTTGGAGTGTGGAGCTGCTTGAATTGAGAGATGGAGATGATCACTAGCAGGTTCAAAAACACAGTACATACAGAGATAAATGACAGTAGAGTGAATAAGAATATATTCCCAGTTCCTGTTCTGACCTCCTTTATGCATGATGAGTTGTCCTCAGGAAAGCAGTACTGAACTGTCATGTTGTGCTGATACTCTGTGATGTTCATTTTAAGTATCTTCAGATATGCCAACTGGAGCTGATCAGAATATGTTGTTGCTGGACTGATGAATTTGCCTTTGCAGATAGTGTATTTATACTGAAGTATATGAATCCTCCTACCAACATATGAATGGCTACTTTGTACCCAGCATCACTCATTTAATATTCAGTACTGTCATGACCAGTGCTGACCACTAGGTGAGTGGAAATGTTCACAGATAAAACGTAGCTGTCAGTGTCAAGAAATCCCATTTTGCACACACTGTTTACAACATTTGGTTTACACGTGCAACTTGACTCGAGTAATAAATTGCCCTTTTAAAAAGTCTTCGAAGTAAGATGACCATGTTTTGTCACCTAAAATTTACTTACTATCAAAGCATCCGTATCACACTTTCAAACAGTGTACGGAATGTTAGTAAATACCTTCATTTGCTTGCTCATGACATCTTATAAATACGCGTAATCCTTTCCATTGATGAGAACAATAATTCTCGACCTATCAGTGACATCGCAGCATCGTTTTTACCTAATCTGTTCTTGAATTGCAAAGCTGCATCTGTTAACTATTGAATTCCAAAGTTTTTATTGGTCTGCAGGGGGGTGGTGCTGTTGAATGACAGCTTTTCACACCTCTGACTTGCAAGGGGTAAAGGGGAAGAGAGGGGAGTATTAAGTAACTGCAAAAGCAACCAGGCTGACGCCTTCGGAGTGATTGATGGCTGTTCTAGCCAATAGTTCATTAGAAGCTGAAAAGATTAACACCTCACTTGCCGTGATTCGTGATTGCTTGTCTTGGCAATTTCATGCGCATCACAACAAGCCATATCGGTACATTATTTTGTTAGTGAATATTTTGATTGCATATACTTTTGGACATCATAGAAAAATAAAAGGTTTACTGTAGCTGGAGTTTATGTCGAGTTGTTTGGGTTGAATGATAAACCGGAAGTTAGATAAGAATGGCTAAGAAGAGCTACGAAGGACACAGTTGCGTTTGAGAGTATGAAAATAAGAGTAAAAGAGAATGCATATTAAATATTAGAATATAAGCAGTATTGTGTATGTACTGTAGTAGTTTGCTCAGCATCGTTTTGCCTAATGGCATGGTTAGCATAGTTAGCCTCTTGAAAGCTATATCATCTTTTGCCCAATTAAGTGTGGAAAGGAGGTTGATTTCGCATTCGAAAATTTAAAGTCCGCGTTAGCTTCCGCCCAGGTACCTCAACAGCCAGACCCAAAACATCCCTTCACTGTTGAAGTCGACAACTCAGATGTGGGAGTAGAAGCAGGACTCTCACAGTGTGTCTGGAGGAGAGGCAGGAAATCTTTGTCTTTCAGACATTCATTAATGATTTACTCAGGGAATTTATAGGCAAGTCCGTCATCACATACAGTCATGATCTCCTGATCTATTCCCCAGACCATCACACATACATACAGCAGGTATACACAGTTCTCCAGACCCTCCTCAATAATCACATTTATGTGAAGCCTGAGAAATGTGAATTCCACAAACAGGCCTGATCTTATCTAGGCTATGAGATCATGAGATGAGGAATCTCCATTTATGACAAAAAGGTGGAAGCTTTGTGAGCATGTGAATATTGCGAGAGGTGCTTTAGAATTATTGGAAGATGGTTATCTTCTGATCTATCTTCAGGAAAGCATATAGATTATGTGATTGTAGAAGGTGATCCTTCTGACCATGTTATTGATTATGTTGACTTTGTTTATTCTTTATTATTTTAACATTTCAGTACCAGTTTCATTGGGTTTGTTTACATTGGGTTTGTAATGGTGTTCAAGCTATATGTGCTTGAATACAGAGCTCAGAATTTAGATGTTTCAGTGTATCTTGTACTTCAACAAAGACATGGGTAAATGGGTGTTCCGGTTCCGGTCGAACCGGAACTGTGCGCTTGTTTGCTGCCGCTTCTCAATGAATCTTTTTCTATCTTCTATTTTGATTTTCTTTTTCGCGCTTTACTTTTGGACTTTACAGGACTTGTTCCTTGACTTCTCTGGATTTTGTTTACTCTGCTTTTGGACATCTGCTCTGAACTGCTCTGAAATACTGCCATAGCTCTGCCTGCTCTACAGTGCCATCTCTAACCTTTGGTTAGCCGGCAATTCACCGGCTAATGTTGCTAGCTACGAGCCTGCCTGCATGTACCGTCCCTGTGGCTCTGGTAAGACGAGTGAATATTTTCTTTCTTGTTGCCATCGGCTATCAGCTTCCATCCGTAGCGTAGGCTGCTGTTTGGGTGTCTGGTTGGTGTCTGGTTCTGCTTTGGCTAACGTAGTGATTGCGACGGGCTCTTTGGTGGTATTATGTCGTGTTGGTGGCCAAGTGGGCTCGTAGTGTGTACACTTTTTTCATTCCTTGGATTATTATTTTTTGACCGTGTGATGGAGGATTCTACTGGGACTCCGAGCCTTTACCCTATATAGTCGTACTCCTGTGATGACTTACGAAGGCTAAGTTCTTTCCGCCGGCTTGATGCACATACTTTCAACCTCTGCCGCTCTATCGGTATCTGTAGACGACCCTGGTATATACATCGTGGCCGGAAAAGCCAGACTTATCCAGCACCTCGATCTCTGTGTATTAATCATCCTGCTGTACGGATTACTGATCGTGGCTGTAGAAAACGCCCTGGAAGAGCGCATCGCGGGGCGAACCACAGGTTTCTACTTGAGGTTCCTTGTTCCCTATCGTTGAACCAGCTTTCGTCATCGCTCTCTCCTCGTCATTTATCCAACCTGGCGCTATTGAACTGTCGCTCGCTCACAGATAAGGCTGCATTAGTCAATGACCTTATCGACCAGCATCAGTTGGAACTACTCTTTTTAACTGAAACGTGGCAGGTGCCGGCTGACTTTACATACCTGAACGCTGCTTCTCCCCCCAATTTTACCTATCTGGCCTCACCTAGAAAAATAGGTAGAGGTGGGGGCCTGGCGGTTTTATTCAGGGACAAATTTGAAATGACTGTATGCAACCCGCAGAATGTTTCCTCTTTTGAGGTTATGGTTCTTAAAGCTCCTGGGTGTATATTTGTTATGGTTTACCGCCCCCCGAAGAGTTCTCTGACTGAATTTATCTCTGAATTTGGGGCGATCTTGGCGTTTGCCAGTTCTCTTTCCTCCTCTATCATTGTTCTCGGTGATGTTAACATCCACCTTGACTCTGTCTCTTCTGCATCTTCAGAATTCATGTCATTGATCAGCTGTTTTGACCTAACACAACATGTGGACTTTCCGACTCACAAGTCATATTCTGGACATAATCTGCTCAACGGGTGGGAGTATTACTAATTTAACTGGTCATTGTGTTGGTGTGTCTGACCACATACTAATCAATGCCTCCTTCTCTCGACCTGTTCCCAAACCTAGTTCAAAAACTGTACTTACCTATCGTAATGTTAAGGCTATTGATTCTCTCTCTCTGTCGGCTTCTCTGGAAACATTTAATTTTGCCCATCTTAACTCCATGCAATTCATTGATGATGGTGTATCCTTCTATAATCGTTCTCTACGTGATTGTCTTGACACCTTGTCACCGATGAAAACTAGGGCTGTGCCTGCTACTCATAGATCGCCTTGGTTTACTTCCGCTCCTCGTATTATGAAAACAGCTGGTAGACATTTTGAACGTGTTTTAAAAAATCTAGGCTGCAGGTTCACTACATAGCTTACACTGATCATCTGATCTCATATAAAGAGGCCCTAAATAATGCTCGTGCTTCATATTATACTGACGTATTCAGAGCCGCTGGTCAGAATTCCAAGCTTCTGTTTTCAGTGGTAAATAAGCTCCTGCGCCCCCCACTAATACCACTACCGCCCCCCACTAATACTGCCTCAACTGATCTATGCAATGCCTTTCTGAAATTCTACGGTGACAAGGTGTCAACCATCTATCAAGAACTGTCAAATACCCCTTTGGACTGTCTATCAAGAACTGTCAAATACCCCTTTGGACTGTCATGGGCCTATCACTTTCTCTCCATCTCTGCCACTTTTTTTCTCAAATTTCTCTCTGACTGACTCATCTTCTTTTCTCAATATCACAGTTAACTCTAAGACTTCATTCTCTCGGCTAGACACTATTCCTACTCATCTTTCGACACAATTGATCATAGGATCTTGCTAGAAAGGTTAGAACGCTGGGTTGGAGTCTCTGACACAGCCCTTTCATGGTTTCATTCTTACTTAACAAATCGCTATCAGTTTGTAGAGCTCAATAATATTCCATCCAAACGTACAAAAGTTAAATATGGGGTCCCGCAAGGCTCCATTCTAGGACCACTATTATTTACATTATATATGCTACCATTGGGCACAGTTATAAACAAACATGGTGTCAATTTTCACTGCTATGCAGATGACACTCAACTTTACATATCAGCCAAACCTGATGACAAACTCAGTTTAAGAAAAATTGAGGCCTGTGTAAAAGATATTAAATGCTGGATGTCTCTAAACTTCCTCCAACTTAATGAGGACAAAACAGAAGTTCTCCTTCTGGGCCCTAAGGCCTCAAAACAGAAAATTCCAGATCTAATGCTTAATCTCGCAGGCTACCCCATTACACCTGGCACAGTAGCCAAAAACCTAGGCGTCATACTGGACTCTGACCTATCATTTGATAAATACATAGATAATACTACTAGGATAGCTTTTCTACATCTCCGTAACATTGCTAAATTATGAAATGCATTAGCACAGGATGATGCGGAAAAATTGGTGCACGCCTTTGTTAGCTCTAGATTAGACTACTGCAATGCACTACTGTCAGGATGTTCAAATAGGAATCTAAATAAACTTCAAATAGTTCAAAATGCCGCAGCCAGGGTTCTGACCAGAACTAGAAATTTCAGCATATCAGTCCAGTCCTATCAGCCCTGCATTGGCTCCCAGTTAAATTCCGTATTGACTTAAAAATTCTTTTATTAACTTATAAAGCATTGCACGGGCTTGCTCCTGAGTACCTTCAGGAACTTATTTCCTATTACGAACCCCCACGCCCACTAAGATCACAGGGTGCTGGTCTTTTATTAGTTCCAAAAATTAATAAGGTAACAGCAGGGGGAAGAGCCTTTTCTTGTAAGGCCCCCCAGCTTTGGAATAATCTTCCTAAATGCGTCCGGGACTCCGACACAGTCACAATCTTTAAGTCTAGGTTGAAAACCCACTTATTTAGTTTAGCGTTTGATAATTAACACTGGGGTGGCCGTGCCTTAGCCAAAAGGCTATCATCCCTGCCACGTACCAGAGCTTAGCCAGAAGGCTAGGGTTGGGAGGTGTGATAAGCCCTTCTTACCTCCAGTGTCACAAACATAATATTTGAATTATAGTGACATATAAGTGGCATATTGATTATTCAAAATGGCACAGATTTTTTTAACCTTATTTTCAGTAGTTTTAGTCGTTTGAACAACTGCCAATAGGTAAAGATATTTTTACACAAATTTATACAAAAAACCCTCAGCTACTTGAAATAGAATAATAATCTTGAGCAATTTTAACTTATCAAGATGGTACTTTTTAGTGTGTCTCTTCCAAAAACACAACAACAATCTTACCAGAAGAGATTTCAGAGTCACTACTCTCTTTTTTTTGCCCCCCCATCTTTGGAGGACAACTTTATTTTTATGTAAGAATCAAAAGAAAACAATTCTGTAAAATACAGTACAATAGTAATAAAAATAATTGGGGTTAGGTGGGCCATACAGAGAAAAGAGGAGGAGAGACAAGAGGGTCAGTGTTCAGTGTTCATGGTCAGCCACTGGTCAGTGTTCATCCACACCGTCCCCTCAAAAGCCCTCAATGTCTAAAATACAGTAAAGAGTACAGGAGGAGGTGCCTTACACAATCACCGACTATAACAGCCTAAAATGTGGTGTCCCACCACCCCCACTGCAGAGAGTAGCCTGTTCAGCCAACCACCACCCCCTCCCAAAAAAGTCAACATTGCCAGAAATTTAGATTCAAGTTAGATTTATTGATATATGCACAGTAAAGAAATGTAACTGTAATAAAATAATAAAGATGATAAAGTAATAATAAAGTTAAAAAGTAATAAAATATAAAATAAGCATGCAACAATATAACAAGAAACATAACAATATAACAGAAACAAACTATAGACTCAGCATCAGCAGACAGCACATTTATAATTTCTCTGCACACACCTGGCACTGCCATATCATCTAATTTCTGCATTTGCCACATGTGAACTTACTACAAGAAATACAACGCTTAGTGGCATGGTTGTTCTTGCACCCACACTTGACTTGGCAAAATGCCCTTTTCCCTGTGTCAGGTGTGGGTGGTTGCTGCTGCTGAATCAGTTTCTGTTCTTTGACCACCTCCTTGGCTGCCAAATGAGCCTGTGCCAGTTCTCCTGCAAGCTTCATCAAGAAGGTGGTAACGGTTCTTCCTTTGTCCAAAAATGGTTCCATCAGCTTCATCACCCCATTTTCCGATAGTCTTTCCCCCGTGGGACGACTGGAGTCTTTTCCAAGGTATGGGATTACACATACTTAGATTTCAGGTCACATGCCACCCAGAACTTTATCCCAAACTTGTCAGGTTTTCCAGGTCTCATTATGTCCTGGAAGCGGTTTAGCGACATAATCTTGATGATGGAGGGCTGCTGCATTGCTGCAGACCATGCGTCCTGCACCGCTGGAAGGCGGATAACCCCTCTCAGGATGAGGATGGCAATGAAAGCCATTAGTTCAGGGAGGGCCAAGAAACCAGTTTTCATGCTGTGTTGTCTGGTGTGCATGCTGAACAGTCCACTCCTGTATTGTCCGAAGCATTTCCAGAGAGATGAAACAGAGGAAACTCTGTAAGCGACTAGACACTTTACTTCTGGCAAAAGCAGTTGGCTCTCCAGTTTTTAGCACGTTGAGTTGCATGTATGTATGAAAGGTGCTATACAAATAAAGATTATTATTATTACTATTTATTATAAAAAGGGAAGGGCAGAAAAAAACACAGCTCAAATGACCACTGCAATGGTTCACCAACTGCTGCTACATTGGACATCCATATTCACCCAAACACATATACACCCACACACACATACACCCTTACACACATACACCCACACACCTTCATCCCAACATAAATTTACTCATATATGTACCCACACAGACAATCTCCCCAAGGAGAGGCCAGGGTTTTTTCTTCTCTATCTGAGTCAGTGAACACATCCAGCAGAACAATGAACTGATGGTTCACACCATCACCCCCCCCACCCGTCTACCTATAAGTGGTTGCATGTACATAACAAAGGGTGGCCTAATGGGATGCAAATGTCCCCAGAACTGCCCCCTGGTGGAGACAGGTAGAAAAAGTTTGGAATTAAAATGCTGGGAGTCCTAGTGTTAATATCCCTCCTTAGATAAAAGTACAGATCCAGGGGTTCATAGACGAAGGGTTTTATGGTAGACTGGGGCGCTGGTGCTGTCGTCCTGTCACTGCTCGTGGTCACTCAAGTTTGTTGACAGTGCAGTGGACGGATGCCATTGTCTCAGAATGCCCCCAAGCCTATGTTACATTCTGGTTCTGCCTTTTTAGCTAGGCTGTAATAATTTAACTAAATGCCGGAGTTGCTGCCACACTGCGGAAATGTTTATAATTTTACCTGTCCTGTATATGTCCTCATACAGAGCTAATTTTCCCTGTTTCATTTCTCCACATGGCTGCCCGCCTGCTTGAGGAATAATGAGATGAGGAGACCAGCGATCCATCCTGAGCCAGCCACCTCCTGCCTAACCGGATGCATACATCATGATGGACATTATTACATATTTTTCCTTTTCTTTCTCTTCTTTCTGTCTAAATTGTTGTTGTTGTTGTCATGGTGACCGGTGTCGGCCAGAGGAGGATGGGTTCCCCCCCTGAGTCTTGGTTCCTCTCAAGGTTTCTTCCTCATGCAAAAAAACTAGGGAGTTTTTCCTTGCCACTGTCGCCTTTGGCTTGCTCACTGGGGGCTAGGACTCGGCACTTGTAAAGCTGCTTTGTGACAACAACTGTTGTAAAAAGCGCTATATAAATAAAATTTGATTGATTGATTGATCTTCTTCAATGTTGTGCTTCTATCCTTTCTGAACCAATATGCCACTCGGTTAATCTGTCTCTCACTTCTGGCTATGTCCCTGTGTCTTTGAAAACAGCAGCTGTTACCACTAGGAACCAGACGGCCGCGAAAATTTTCACAAGGCTTAGTAAGGTCCATGTAGCCCACTCCCCTGCTGTGAAGGGATTAACGCCCATTGTCTTGGTAATGCGGTGGAAGCGTCTCACCCCCAAGCTCATACGCCTGCCAAAGCACAAGCGGCTCACCTCCAAGCTCATACAAAGCACCAAACGTGATACTTCACGAAAAACTTGGTTACAAACAAGCAGACTGTATATGTTACCGATCCTACAACAAACAGCGGAAATTTTGTAGACTCGTGTTTCAAAAGGTACAATTCAAGCGCACGTAGAGACGACAGTTTCTCAAATGAGTCCCGTCAAACAATAAAAATAAATAAAATTGTTTGAATCTCTTTGTATATTGTTTGAAGCTCTTTGTATATTTACTACACTATATATTTGTTACACTTTCTGTTTCCGCGTTTGAATTCTGGTTTGAAAAGCTAAGAAATTATATGGCGCAATTATATATATGGCTGATAAATGTTGTGATCTAAACAGCAGACTGGAAAAGGAGAGGAAAAGACAGGAAGAACAAATTCATGTGCTGTAAAACAACTTTATTTTGATCAAACATGGATGTCTATTCCGGGTTTCTTGAAGTGGAATGTCAAGAAAGTTGAGGGTGTCTTGAAGTTGAGGGTGTACTCGCCAGATGCACTTGCCGCATGCAACACACGCGTTGATGCTGTGGAGAACAATTTAAAGTACACCTTACATTTAGAATAAAATCTTTCAGAAGACAAAAATACGTAACATATGTGGTGTTACGTATGTAGGCCTACTTATCAACGTACCTTCATGTAGTTGTAGCCAACAGTTGCTACACAGCCAGGGTGTACTCGCCGCATGCAACGGGCCACCGGCGTGTTCCTGCGCGCACTGTGTATGCACGCACCTTCATGATGTCTGTCAACGGCGCACTGCAAAGAACAAAGTACATGTTATATTTTGAACGAATTTATTCATGTGTACCAGCCAGGGACCCTCTTTCTTACATTTGCGGCAGGTTCATTGTTCATCGCTGCCAAGGTCAACGGGCCACCGGCGTGTTCCTGCGCGCACTGTGTATGCACGCACACAAGTACATGTTATATTTAGAACGAATTCATTCATGTATAAATTGATTCTGTGAAAATATCACAGGCATGGGCCATAACAGAACGGGAATCCAATTCCAGCAACCATGAGAAAAATAACCAGCAACCACCACGAGAAATAAACAGAGGACTAACACGGAAACAGACATGAAATGGCAGGAGATGCGGGGCAGACCGTGACACCGGGTTTCATGATGTGCGACTGTGGAACAGAAAGAGAAGAGATTTTTGGTTATGTTCAAATAATAGTGTGTGTGTATATATATGTGTGTGTGATTGGTTGTCTGTAATGTAGCTGTGTTAACAATTGTAAAGCGCCTTGGGTATTTAGATAAGGCGCTATATAAATTGAAACATTCATTCATTCATATATATATATAAATATACTTATCGACGTACCTTCATGTAGTTTTAGGTACACAGTTGCCACACAGCCAGGGACACTCTGCCCTACACTTGCGACAGGTGTACTTGCCGCATGCAGCGCACAGGGTTATGCTGTGGTTCTGGTTGCAGTTTGTCTGCACCTGACACGTAGTCTTCTTTCCAGGAGCAGGCGAAGGACGTGGTGTTCTCTTCAACTCCTTTTCCTGTAGGAAACGAAGACAGAGTTCCTCAGCAAGAGCACACATAAAAACTCTCCTACTCTCTGTGGACCCCATACATGCCGTGTACAAAACATGCGCGTTCATCGCTGCCAGGTCAAGTATGTTATAAAACACTGCAACGGGCCATCGGCGTGTTCCTGCGCGCACTGTGTATGCACGCGCCTTCTGGTCCATGATGTCAACGGCGCACTGCAAAGAACAAATACAAAGAAGTACATGTTATATTTTGAATAAATTCATTCATGTATGATAAATTGATTTATCAATGCCAACACATGCATACCTTCGTCCGGTTGTAGTCCGTCACGGTGTTTAGCTTCCTTTTGCGGTCGTCTGCAATCTCCACGTGCGTGTGCATAGTGCTCAGAACGCAAACTGTTTTGTTGGGCTTGGAGGCATACACCGTCAGAAGCGCATCATCGGATCTGTACACCTCCGTTGACAATTTCTTACGTCCCTTGGTGTTTTTGGCTTCCAAAGGAACTTCTCGGCGAATCTTGTTCATTGTCCCAAGCAGAGTCGTGTTGCATTCCAGCAGCTTCTTAGCCAGGGAAAGAGATGTGAAAAAATTGTCTGTGGCTACAGTTCTGCCCTTGCCCAGGTATGGTTTCATAAGCTTCATCACCACATTCTCGGACACTCTTTCCCCCTTGGGACGATCGGGGTCCTTTCCAAGGTATGGAATGGCGTTGCACATGTACTTTGTGTTCAACTCAGAAGCAACCCAAAACTTTATTCTAAACTTGTCCGGCTTTGAGGCAATGTACTGGGTGAATGGACAGCGAACCTTGGTCGGAAACAGCTGCTCGTCGACTCTCAGTTCCTTGCCTGGGGTATAGCACAAAATGCAGTTGTTCACAAATCGCTGCCAGATGTCTGAGATCGCAGCAAATCTGTCGCTCTTTGCATGCTCCGCACGGGTGTCCTTATTATCAAAGCGCAAGTACCGCATGATTTCTTGGTAGCGGTCCCGTGCCATTGTCTCCTGGATCGAAGGCACAGCGAACATTGCCGACCAACAGTCCGACATCGCTCCAACTGGACAGAGGACTGCTCGTAGAAATAGGATTGCTACGAACGCCATGAACTCGCTGACCGACAAACTCCAGCTGCTCTGTAGGCCCGGACAGCTCAACGAATGTTGAATTAGGCGAACAGCTGCTGACACGAGAGCGTGCGATGCCAACCTTCTCCCAAACAGTTCCATCTTTTGCCCGTACGGTTGGTGCAGGTGTGGTGTCAGCATGTGTCCGTCTCTTCCTTGGAGGGCTCTGTTGTACCTCATCCGATGTACTGCTTCTTTCTTCATCGGATGAATCGCTGGTCAAAAAACAGGAGGGTCCTTCTACCACATCGGACTCACAGCAGTGCTCGTTGGTCAGCAAAGCCGCAACTTCTTGACCGGTGAACGTCCTCTGTCTTGCCATGGTGTTTTGTGTCGTCTCCACACAGGATAGTAGTGAAAATGTAAGTCGCCTGCCTTTGGGTTTCAGCTTTTATCATGACTCTGAAGAACACACCCACAACAGCGCATACTAATTATACTTTATTATAATAGGTGGCGCTTCACACATAACGCCGAAACCGAAACCGGGCTAATCCCATGCATACACGGGAACAATAAAAGGTGATTGGGCCCGTGATAATGGTTCACGGCAATCTGTGAATATCAGTCAAACACAAGCATAAACACTGCAAAAAAATATTATGTTACTTACTATGCTGTATGAGTAAAAATAAATAAATGACGCTAAGTTATTTACACGAACGAAATATCTTATTTACACAAACGAAATATCAAACACAAGCATAAACACTGCAAAAAATATTATGTTACTATGCTGTATGAGTAAAAATAAATAAATGTAAAAATAAATATTACTTTACTATACCTTTATTACTTTGTTGCTGCTATTGAAGTGCATACACAAGAAAATCTGGGACGCTTGCTTCATACATAACGCCAATACCACGCTAATGATAATGTGTTTCACGGGAACAATATGAACCCGTGATAATGGTTGGTTCAGCCATGTAAATGTGTGGCGCTATTGAAGTGCATACACAAGAAAATCTGGGACGCTTGCTTCATACATAACGCCAATACCACGCTAATGATAATGGTTCACCAAAACAATACTTATGTCAATATGTGGCGCTTCACACATAACGCCGAAACAGGGCTAAACTTTATTTATTTATTTTAGACTACAAACTAGACCTGGTGCACACAGACTAGACCTGGTGCACCACAGAGCTCCTGCCACAGAGCTCATGCCTGTCTTTCTGCTCCTGTCTTGCTCTGAAATTAACATATGTATGGTCCTGCTAATTGGGCAGGAGAAGGAGGGGTGATGTCCTCAGAACCTTGAGATCTCAGGAGCTCCAGTGTTACACCTATTATCAAGAAGCCTGACTTAGACACAACTATCCTGAGCAATTACAGGCCGATTTCAAATCTCCCATTCATTACAAAAGTTCTAGAAAAGGTTGTGGCTTCCCAGCTGCTTGAGCTCTTGAACTGTAATTAATTATTTGAAAAATTTCAATCTGTATTTCGTAAGCACCACAGCACTGAGACTGCTCTCCTCTGTGTCTTAAATGACCTTCTCCTCTCCGCTGATATAGGCTGTGTCTCTGTTCTGCTGCTTCTTGACTTTACTGCTGCCTTTGACACAGTGAATCATGATGTTCTCCTGACTAGGCTATCTGAGATTGGTCTCTCTGGAACCGTGCTATCTTGGTTCCATTCGTATCTGACTGGCAGTTTATTTCAATGGGGAACCACACGTCTGACACTGTACCCATTAAGCATGGTGTCCCTCAGGGTTCCATCCTTGGCCCCCTCCTTTTTATAATTTATATTCTCCCCCTTGGTTATATTTTTCGTAGTCATAAGTTACATTTTCACTGCTACGCTGACAACACACAGGTCTACCTCAGTCTCAAACCAACTGCACCTTTTCCTCCACCTCAGTTAAATAGTTGTCTTATTGACCTGAACTCTTGGCTTAGGGCAAATTTTCTTTTATTAAATGCACACAAAACCGAGTTTATAATCATTGGATCCAAATCCATGGTTAACTTGTTCAAAACTGCTCTCACGGTAAACGACATTCCAATTTCTCCATCAGTCACTGTCTGAAACCTAGGTGTTCTCTTTGATTCTTGTCATTAGAACCACACATCAAGTCCCTGTCTAGGTCGGCATTCTTCCACCTTCGTAATATTTCTCGTATTCGTCCTCTATTACCCACCACTGCAGCTGAATCGCTGATACATGCTTTTGTCACCTCCCGCCTAGACTACTGTAATTCACTGCTATATGGACTCCCTGCTAAGTCACTTAGACTTCTACAAATAGTGCAGAATTCTGCAGCTCGGACTCTCACCTACACTAGAAAATCTGAGCACATTACTCCTGTTCTTGAGAGACTTCATTGGCTGCCCATTACCTCACGCATACACTATAAAGTTTTACTCCTTACATTCAAGGCACTTCATGGCCTGGCTCCTAAATATCTACTCGACCTCCTAAAACCCTATAAGCCTTCTCGTAACCTTAGGTCTTCGGAAGCAGGCCTTTTGGTGGTTCCTAGATTCAGGCTCAGCTCTATGGGTGGTCGGTCCTTCAGTGTCGCAGCCCTTTTGCTCTGGAACTCTCTCCCCTCCTCTCTTCGCTCTACTTCTTCTCTCCCTCAGTTTAAAGCCTTATTGAAAACTCACCTTTTTTCCCTTCATTTTTCCCCTGCACCTTCTTCGGGCTCTGTTTAATTTTTGTTGTTTAATTTTTGCTTATATTTGTAAAGCGACCTTTGGACTTGTAAAGGCGCAATATAAGTTTAATAATAATATTATATATTAATATTAATATAATTATAATATATTAATATATTATAATATTATTAATAATATTAAGTTTAATAACTTATTATTATTATTATTATGTGTCTTTAGTCACAAAATCGATGTGGGTAATATTGTGCCCACTAGTCAACAGGTATACTGCGTGAACCACACAAATTGTGTGCACATGCAGAAATGTGAATTATCTTTTAGAAAATTATTTAGCTCTTCCCAAAGCCGGATTTATTGCTAGGGGGCCTCCATAGGAAATAGTGGTGATTGCTCTAAGACTGCAAGTGAAGCTCAGCTTCCCCTAAAATGTCAAAAAAATAAAGGATCAAACCTATACTGTTGTGTGTACGTCATTGACTAAATATGCGCTACAACGCACTCAACTTTTGTTCAGAATCAGCTTCTTATCACCGGTAACGACGCGGCTTTCCTCTCACTCAGTCCCGCAGCTTCACAGCGCTTTAAATGGTGTGGACGCTGAGCGTCTACAGAGTTCAATACCGAAGCAAAGAGTGCCGCAAAACGAGACGAGCCATTGGATAAATGCTGGGCTTTGTCCCGCCCATCGGACGCTCAGTGTCTCTGGGGGTCTATGGGGCAGTGGGCTGGCCTAGGCTGGCCCGGACGCTCAGCTTCTGCATGATGATTGGATGATCTGTCTGAGGCTGAATCCCTTTTTGATTGACAGCGAAATGAGCGAATCAGCGATCTTTTGGTGTAAACCTCTGCGGTGTTGGGGAAAAAAATATCGATATCTTCTGTAGACCCAGACGGGCCCCAACAGCGCCCCGACGGACCGACAGGTTGTTGAGTGGACGACCCAAATAAAGTCTTGACACCAAAAAGTTCTTTTGTATTCAATTTGTATTGTATAAGATTAAATGCAGATTAATCAGAAAATATGAATATACGAGTATACGTGTTACAATGCATCAAGTATCTAGTGCACTAGGGCTAACTCTCTAAGTCTGCTAAAGCCAAGTATGTCAATTAACAGAGTTTGAGCCAGAAGCCTCGAGCTGGGCAAACCATCCTCTTTTATATCCTTCTTAAGCTTTTTGTTTGTTCCTTGTTTCAAAGGCATAAGTTTGTGCAGAGGTCACCGGTATTTTTCGATTATTATAGCAAAGTTCTTTAACCTTATGCCTAGCAGTTGATTATCATATAGCAAAAATACATTTCCCAACAGCGGGAGCATTGATTTAAATTTTTTTTCATTCTGTTCTGAGTTGAACCGGAGATTTTCCTAATCCTCTTAGCGACATTTTCTTTGTTAAAAACGACTAGCAACAAATCGAGCTTCTATTTCTGGTGGTTTTTGTTGTAGCTGTGTCACGTGCGGCTACGCCCCCTCTCCTAGCTGTCACTCTGGGTTCCCTCGTGTCTGTGTTCTTGCCCGTTTGTCCCGCCCTGCTCGTTAGTTTATGAATCCCTCGTTTGTTACCACGCCCCTGTGTCATTGTCATCACCTGTCCCTAGTTTAGTTCTGTGTATAAAAGCCCCTGAGTCTCCCTTGTCCTTTGTCCGGTATTTTGAATTTATGTGTGATCGTGTCTATCCCACCGCTGTTCTCTGTGCCTGACCGTTTTCGTGTTTCTCCTGTTTCCCGTGCCCCCTGTCTTGTGATGCCTGTCTTTGCCTGTTTTACGGACTGCCCTCCTGTGATTGACCCTGCCTGGCTATCCGACGATGAGTACGGTATTCCCCTGAATAAATCTCGCTCTTCTCAGCGATTGTGTCCGTCTCCTCGCTCCGTGGCGCAAGCTACGTTACATAATACCGGAACTATCAAGGACACAGCGAGAGAGCGAGACTCTGGTGAGTTCAAACACTGTGAATGGATGTCGGCTGGTTTAATCCGGTTCGACTCTCCGGTTTTTCAGTGCGAACAAACTAGAGACAGGAATACCCCTGGCGCTGCGGGTACAAGGAAGTCTCGTCGCCGACCAAAGAAAGCGCAGTCTCTTTCTACTGGCTTTCGCGACGAGACTCCATCTGAGCGCTGTGTGTCTGCCCGGTTTTGCGAACACGACAGGGAAAAACCTCCTGTCGTGCGAGCAGCGGGCAGACGGTCTGAGCGCACAGACAAGTTTTCGCTTAACCCTCGGTTGACTCTCTCTGACCACCGTGAGCTCCCGGCGCCTCAAGGGAGGCGGAGCCGCAGCAGAGAGAGCAACCGAGGAGCTTGTGTGTCTGTGTGTTCTGCCAGGCTCAACCCGGACACTGAGGAGGAAGACCTAACACCGCTGATCCCGCCGGCTACTCCACATGACAACCCCAAGTTTTTTTGGGGGGGGAGTACGAGCCACGTCAGTATGGCGGTCCCGCCCCCCGATGACGTCAGTGTGGCGGTCCCGCCCCCCGATGACGTCAGTATGGCGGTCCCGCCCCCCGATGACGTCAGTATGGCGGTCACGCCCCCCGATGACGTCAGTATGGCGGTCACGCCCCCTGAGGACGTCAGCCCGGTGGTTCCGCCCCCTGAGGACGTCAGCCCGGTGGTTCCGCCCCCTGAGGACGTCAGCCCGGTGGTTCCGCCCCCTGTGGACGTCAGCCCGGTGGTTCCGCCCCTGTGGACGTCAGCCCGGTGGTTCCGCCCCCCGAGGGTGTCTCATCCACGCCGGTTCCTGTCCCCGCGACCCTGGAGGGGTCGTCCACGCCGGTTCCTGTCCCCGCTGCCCGTCAGCAGTCCACGCCGGTTCCTGTCCCCGCGACCCTGGAGGGGTCGTCCACGCCGGTTCCTGTCCCCGCTGCCCGTCAGCAGTCCACGCCGGTTCCTGTCCCCGCTGCCCGTCAGCAGTCCACGCCGGTTCCTGTCCCCGCTGCCCGTCAGCAGTCCACGCCGGTTCCTGTCCCCGCTGCCCGTCAGCAGTCCACGCCGGTTCCTGTCCCCGCGACCCTGGAGAGGTCGTCCACGCCGGCTCCCGTTCCCGCTGCCCGCCAGCGGACCCTGCCTGTCCCCGCTGCCCGCCAGCGTACCCTGCCTGTCCCCGCTGCCCGCCAGCGTACCCTGCCTGTCCCCGCTGCCCGCCAGCGGACCCTGCCAGTTCCCGCTGCCTGTCTGCCGGCTCCTGTTCCCGCTGCCTGCCGCCCGGCCGCACCTGTCGCCCCAGAGACTGTGCTGCCCCCTGTTGGGCATGGACTTGGTGTTCCCCCTGCTCCGCCCTTTGCCTCCTATGTTCCGTTGCCCGTGTTCGCCTTGCTCCCTGGTCCCATCCCTGGTTTTGTTTTGGTCCCTGTCCCCGTGGTTGTGTCTGTCAAGGTCTGTGTTCCTGTTCCTGTGTCTGTTTCCTGTGGTGTCGTCTCTGTCCCTGTCCCCATGTCTGTTCCCCAAGTTGTCACCCACCTTGTGCCTGTGCCTGTCTCCGTTGTTCATGGTGTCTTTGCCTCTGTGTTTGCCTCCGCCTTGTCCCCTGGCCCCACTCCCGTGTCTGTCCCCGGTCCTGTACTGTCCGACCCTGCTCCTTGCCCTGTCCGGTCTCCATGTGTCCCGTGTACCGCCATGCCCCAGCCCAGCTCCTGGCCCGTCTCTGGTCCCCCTGTCCCTGCCGTGCCCCGGTCTCCGTGCCCTGCTTTCCCCTGGTCTGTTCCTCCGGTCCGTCCCGTGTCTGCTGTCCCTGTCCCTCGCCGTGTTCCGTGGTTCCCTGTCTTGTCCTAGTCTGGTTCCCTGTCCTGTCTGCCCTTGCGTGCCCCAGAGTGGCACGCTTTGAGGGGGGGTTCTGTCACGTGCGGCTACGCCCCCTCTCCTAGCTGTCACTCTGGGTTCCCTCGTGTCTGTGTTCTTGCCCGTTTGTCCCGCCCTGCTCGTTAGTTTATGAATCCCTCGTTTGTTACCACGCCCCTGTGTCATTGTCATCACCTGTCCCTAGTTTAGTTCTGTGTATAAAAGCCCCTGAGTCTCCCTTGTCCTTTGTCCGGTATTTTGAATTTATGTGTGATCGTGTCTATCCCACCGCTGTTCTCTGTGCCTGACCGTTTTCGTGTTTCTCCTGTTTCCCGTGCCCCCTGTCTTGTGATGCCTGTCTTTGCCTGTTTTACGGACTGCCCTCCTGTGATTGACCCTGCCTGGCTATCCGACGATGAGTACGGTATTCCCCTGAATAAATCTCGCTCTTCTCAGCGATTGTGTCCGTCTCCTCGCTCCGTGGCGCAAGCTACGTTACAAGCTGCTTGTGTTTGGAGACTGACTTCTATCACTCAAGCCGAAATTGAGCTTCCCCTCCTTGATAGACCAGCATCCGCCACTGATAGGAAAATATTTAAATACCTCTGCCCTATGGCCTCTAGTTATTCAAATCAGAATAAATAAATCTGCCAACTTTAGAGCAAAGTGACCAAAGTGTTTACACATTGAAGACTCCCAAAATTCCACAAGTAACCATATACTTACATGGAACACTAATTAAATAAAGCATACGTTAAGGGATTCACAGAGGAATTCATGTATATTGGCCAAAAAAAATATGTGCACACCAGTGACATATCGGTCAAGTTAATATCTGAGACATAAAAATAAAATATATTGAACCAAGCAATGAAACAAATTTCATACTGTTTATATGCAAACATATAACACACTGTGTACAGTCTTATAGCAGGACTTGTTTTATATATGTGTAAATGCAAAGTTTAACAAAAGGCATACATATCCTAGTTCCTAATAACTGCTTTAGATACATTCATTCATGTACATAATTATAATAGAATAAGATCTGAAAAATGTGATATACATGTAATCAAATCCATCAATTTATCATTCTCACCGCTTTAGTTTTTGAAACTTTGAAAACATAAATATGAAAAGTTGGAATGAATAAAATCTGTTCATGTTTGGAAAAACAACAAACTGTTTTAATCTATTCACAATGTTATTTTTTTTTCTTCACTTTGCCAGTTGAATCCTACTTGAGTAAAAAAAGGCACAATAGTACAGTAGTAATGTGAAATTAAATCTGTAATATGGAATTAAATCTGCTCTGGAAACAAACTGAATGTTGACAATGAGTAATCAAACAGTCTACAAGTCACAATGTACTTAGCTGATGCTCTGAACCATGGATAAAATATAGCATAAATTAGGGGATTGACAGAAGAATTGATGTATATAAGCCAGGCAAGAACAGTCCACACTAATGACATAGACGTGATATTTTCAACTGACAGATAACATAGACTAAAAGGTATCCAGAGAGAGAGATAAACACCAACAACAATGCCCAGTGTTTTTGCTGCTTTAGAATTAGAAGACTTAGAAACTTTGGCTCTATGTTTGTTTGAAGTAGCATTCAACACAGATCTCACAGCTTTCGCTTGACGTCTTGCCAAAGTAAAAATCATTGAATACAAGACAAGTATAACTGAACATGGGCACAGAAATGAAATCAATAGATCAACTGTTGCCAATGAATATCTTACAATTAAAGTGCACTCTCCATGGCATCTGCTCATGATCTGAGACTGAAGGAGATGATCGTTAAAGTACAAATACATGAGGATATACAACAGAGACCAAGACCAGCCTAGAATTATTAATAAAGACATTTTACACACTGTGACTTTAGAGGAATACAACAGAGGGTCACTGATAGCAATGTACCTGTCAATTGCAATGAAAACCATATTACACCCAGATGCTGACATTGAGATAAAATTGGTTATTAGAGCAACTGTGCATGTCATTTTACCAAGATACCAACAGCTGTCTTTTAGCTGCATTATATTCACAGGCATGACAACCAGACCCATGAGAAGATCAGCCACAGCCAGAGAGAGGATGAGCAGGTTGGTTGGAGTGTGGAGCTGCTTGAAGTGAGAGATGGAGATGATCACCAGCAGGTTCAAAAACACAGTACACACAGAGATAAATGCCAGTAGAGTGAATAAGAATATATTCCCAGTTCCTGTTCTGACCTCCTTTCTGCATGATGAGTTGTCCTCAGGAAAGCAGTACTGAACTGTCATGTTGTGCTGATACTCTGTGATGTTCATTTTAAGTATCCTCAGATATGACAACTGGAGCTGATCAGAATATGTTGTCGCTGGACTGATGAATTTACCTTTGCAGATAGTGTATTTATACTGAAGTATGAATCCTCCTACTAACATATGAATGGCTACTTTGTACCCAGCATCATTCATTTAATATTCAGTACTGTCATGACCAGTGGTGACCAGTAGGGGAGCGGAAGTATTTACAGATAAAAGTTAGCTGTCAGTATCATAAATCATATACATTTTTTCATCTGACATTTTGCAAACAAGGTCAAATTGTTTTGTACATATTTTATACATGTCTTTTAAATACTAATACCTTTTAAATTAATGCATAAATAATGTGCCTGGGAAACACCTGTGCACAATACTAAAACACTGCCAGTAATTTCAACATGTGGTTTCACAGCCACAGAGACACATACAGAGCTCATGGACAAGCTGAGCAATGCTGGAATCCTCCAATCACCAAGCACATCAACCATAATCTCACCTGCTCATCTAGTGGAGAAAGTACCACAAGCAACGTGAGCAAAGTGCATCCTGTACAAGGTTGAAACATTGAGTTAATGCCTCAGATATCTGTTAGATCTGCTGTGTCTGCTCACTGAAGCCATGAGTGTTTTATTTAATATACCTTGTCATCTGACATTTTACAAACAAAAACAAAAATCAACAAAGCCAAACGAGGACAAGCTAATCCAGTTTCCCTGCCAAACATGTTTTATGATAGTAGTTCTAGAAAGTGGTTCAGAAAAATTTATTTTTTATGATTTATTTATTTTTTTTTACATTTTCTTCACAAGGTTTTGATCAAGTGAACAGAGGAGACACCTACACCCCCCCCCCCCTCCACACACACACACCTACACCCACACAAACACACTCACTCCAGACCACTCCACCATTCCCAGTCCCCTGACATCACCAGCTGTGTCCAGGCTCTCTCTATCCAGACAGAATCAGGGAGGCCCATAGACCGTGAGCCTGGTCAGTGCCATATCTCCAACCCTGAGCCATACAGAGGCAACACTGAGCAGTGTGAAGGGTTTGTGGTGCAGCGTGAGTTGTACTTCACGTTCCAGCCTCATATACCTGATCACGAACAAGTAGTGTTTGTCATCTCGCTACTCACAGGGAGAGCCCATTCCTGGGGGATGACCCTGGTGTTCAGATCTTCTCCATTGTTCCAGGACTACTCTGGCTTATTGCACAATTTAACAAGATTGAAATTCCAGGATCTCCAGGACGTCACCCCTCCTTCTTGCCATCAATTAGAGAACCATTATCCATCCTTTTATTATTCAAATGTGGAGCACTGAGGCAGCAGGTCAAGCACTAATATGGCTAAAAGTACGAAGATTTCCGCAAGGCAAACCAGACAGTAGCCGGGTTTCCATCCAAACCTTTCGAAAAAATAATGCGCAATTTCCAAGTTTCGGCAGAAAAAAATGCGAATTAAGCCTTGTTTCCATTCATTACAGTTATGCGAATAAACTTTAGATCACGTGAGAGGACGCCAAACAATAGTGGTTTTACGTCCATCTGGCAGTTACGCATTTTTGCACGTTGAGGTTTTGAAACATTTTTTCTTTTTCTTTTCTATACATGGAGAAGTTAAATTCAATTTTTGCTCTCTCCAGAACTGTTTTTGTATGCATTTGCCATTTTTACATCGCGATCGTGTACAGAACCACATGACTTGAGGCATGATACGTCATCGTTTATGCGAAAAACCCTTTTCCATCCAGTTTTTCCGAATTTTGGCGATGCGATAGTCCAGTGGTTCCCAAAGTGGGGGGCGCGCCCCCTAGGTGGGGCGCGGAGCTTGGAAGTGTCGCACTTGGCTTGCTCACTGGGGGCTAGGACTCGGCACTTGTAAAGCTGCTTTGTGACAACAACTGTTGTAAAAAGTGTTATATAAATAAAATTTGATTGATTGATTCATTGATTGAAGTAAAACGTGCACGTGTCAATATTAAGAGGAGAGGTGAATCACTGACTCGTACTCGCGCTGGTGGTATTCCACTTAGTCCGTTTATTTGCTGGTTGACCAAAATAAACCTGGGCTACAGCACTACTTGACTGTTCATACATGAACTGGTGAGTTGTCCAAAGCTCATTGAATGCATTACTTACAGAAATAAAATAAAGAGCAGTGGTCTGACTTGGTTTACGGCAGAAAGCTAAAAAAACAACAATATTCCATACGCGCGCTCAACTCGCTCCCTTAAAGAGACAGTACACATACTTCTGGCTGTTACATGCTTTGTGCTCTGTGATGTCTGCGCTTGCAAACTAGCCACATATGTATTGCTGTTTCTCTTATTTCATCTCCTTATTTATTTTAAATTATATTTAGAATTCTTGAACCATTTAAAAGGTTTTTTTTTCATGTTTGACCAAAGTTGTGAACCTATTGTTTTTGTCAGTTTCAGGTTCTTTGGTATTATTTATTTTACATTCAATGTTATATTCATAATTGCACTGACTGAACAAATGCAAGTTGTGTTGTTTTTACATATTTATATGTGTGTTTAAGTGTGCTATACTGGTGCAGTTTTCAATAAACTTGTAATTCAGTATGTCTGTTTTAAAAAAAATGTTTTAAGTCGATTCAGCACAGTTTTACTCTATCAGATCGGTATCGGATCAGTATTGGCCGATACTAAGCCTCAGATATCTGAATCGGTATCGGAAGTAAAAAACGTGAATTGGTGCATCCCTAGTCAATATGGGGGGGCGCAAAAAAATTCTCATCTACTAAAGGGGGGCACGGCAGAAAAAGTTTGGGAACCACTGCGATAGTCTAACTTTTCCACCTCCTCCTAGCGTAAAAATCTTTTTGCGATGTTTGGGGCTTTTTTCAAATTTTGGTCTTTTTCCATCCAGTTTTTTTCATGCGCAAAAACTCGGTGGATGGAAAACCCTCTAGTGGGTCTGTCTCAAAACCTAGTGAGCTCTCTACGTAGGCACTGACTATGTAGACAGCTGTCTAACTAGACAACGTTCTAACCGCCATCCAGCCTCATAAGGCACATTATTGGGACGCTCTAGTTAGACAGCGTCTGCGTCACGACTTGGCCCCGCCCACAGCACGCGCCCGCTGTTTACTCACCTCAACTGCGGTAAACACCTCGGGTAATCGCTATACCGGCATTATGGACGAACCTGTTGCAGTTTTTATTGCAATTTTAATTGTTTTTGCGCTAGAGGAAGAGCGACGGAGACGTGAAAGCCGACGTGCTGCAGCCAGACGCCGAAATTTAAGAAGACGAGCGCTGATTTCTGTCCTTGAACGGGTAAGATCTGCTCAGATTTTCTCGGAGGTAAAAACTTTCCTCCTGTACTTGATTTCAACAATTAATCCCCCCCTATTATAATGCTGTCTTTTAAGCATAAAAGGTATGTTTTTAAAGGATAAAACTCATCTGCAAATACGCATTTTATACATTTTATTTTATGCAAAGTGATACAAATATACATATGTAGACAATTCATTTTAAATAAATAAATAAATAGATAGATCAAATTAGAACCTGTGTGAACAGTTAATTTACAAAACAGATAAGTGATATTCATTAAACACGAAGTAAATCACTTTTCTGTTTCGGAAAATAACTTCACACACACACACACACACACACACACACACACTAAAAGTTATTTTTCCATTTCTTGCAGGGAGAAACACCTACAAGATACTGTGCTCTGAACACAAGTGTACCACTTCTGAGAATATTCCTGGACGACACCCAAATCAAATCAAAGTTTATTTGTATAGCGCTTTTCACAACACATGTCACAAAGCGCTTTACAGGATTTAAAAGGTTAACAATACTATGGGTCCAGAACCCTAATGAGCAAGCCAAAACACCCAAGACACCAAGCCTGACTTTCGCCTGAACCGTGAATCCCTGAAAGTGCTTTTACAACTCATCAACCATGAGAGCACCCATGGTTGGGGGGGAGCCATCGAAGTGTTGGTTTCTTTTTTGGTTGGCCTGTGGCACATCATACCGCATTGTATCCCGTGATTTTTCTATGCCCCATTCTACAGTGCACCATGTAATTCACAGAGTGGCCAATGAAATGCGGCGAATCCTTCTGAAAGTTATCTGGCACCCAAAACCAGAAGAACTGCAGAGCATATCTGATGGCTTTGTGAGGCTGGGAAACCATGGAGCTTTCCACTCTGTAGTTGGTGCAATAGATGGGTGCCATGTGTGAATCACTCTGCACAGCATCTGCATGGGAGCAGGAGATGTTGTTCAGCCTGAGGAGGAAGCAGATGAAGATGAAGCTGATATGCAGGAAGACGACGACATTACAGCTGTCAGTGGCCACCAATTACGGGAGCAACTTTGTGCCAACATTGCTGGTGTCCAGTGATTTTATTAAACCAGTAACAAATAAATCAGTTTTGTTTTCATTAAATGTTATACATTTGCACTGCCAGCATTAAGATGCTTTATAATTCAGGAAAATACAACATTTTAACCTCAGTGTTCTACACAAACGCTTCGAGTGTAATCAAACATTTTGCAATATCTACCTAATTTTAACACTGGAGCTCCTGAGATTTCAAGGTTCTGAGGACATCACCCCTCCTTCTCCTGCCCAATTAGCAGGACCATACATATGTTAATTTCAGAGCAAGACAGGAGCAGAAAGACAGGCAGGAGCTCTGTGGCAGGAGCTCTGTGGTGCACCAGGTCTAGTCTGTGTGCAGTCTGTGTGCACCAGGTCTAGTTTGTAGTCTAAAATAAATAAATAAAGTTTAGCCCTGTTTCGGCGTTATGTGTGAAGCGCTACATATTGACATAAGTATTATTTAGAGCGGTGAACCATTATCATTAGCGTGGTATTGGCGTTATGTATGAAGCAAGCGTCTCAGATTTTCTTGTGTATGCACTTCAATAGCGCCACACATTTACATGGCTGAACCAACCATTATCACGGGTCCATATTGTTCCCGTGAAACACATTATCATTAGCGTGGTATTGGTGTTATGTATGAAGCAAGCGTCCCAGATTTTCTTGTGTATGCACTTCAATAGCGCCACACATTTACATGGCTGAACCAACCATTATCACGGGTCCATATTGTTCCCGTGAAACACATTATCATTAGCGTGGTATTGGCGTTATGTATGAAGCAAGCGTCCCAGATTTTCTTGTGTATGCACTTCAATAGCAGCAACAAAGTAATAAAGGTATAGTAAAGTAATATTTATTTTTACATTTACTTATTTTTACTCATACAGCATAGTAACATAATATTTTTTTGCAGTGTTTATGCTTGTGTTTGACTGATATTTCGTTTGTGTAAATAAGATATTTCGTTCATGTAAATAACTTGGCGTCATTTATTTATTTTTACTCATACAGCATAGTAATATAATATTTTTTGCAGTGTATATGCTTGTGTTTGACTGATATTTCGTTTGTGTAAATAAGATATTTCGTTCGTGTAAATAACTTGGCGTCATTTATTTATTTTTACTCATACAGCATAGTAATATAATATTTTTTGCAGTGTTTATGCTTGTGTTTGACTGATATTCACGGATTGCCGTGAACCATTATCACGGGTCCAATCACCTTTTATTGTTCCCGTGTATGCAGGGGATTAGCCCGGTTTCGGTTTCGGCGTTATGTGTGAAGCGCCACCTATTATAATAAAGTATAATTAGTATGCGCTGTTGTGGGTGTGTTCTTCAGAGTCATGATAAAAGCTGAAACCCAAAGGCAGGCGACTTACATTTTCCCTACTATCCTGTGTGGAGACGACGCAAAACACCATGGCAAGACAGAGGACGTTCACCGGTCAAGAAGTTGCGGCTTTGCTGACCAACGAGGACTGCTGTGAGTCCGATGCGGGAGAAGGACCCTCCTGTTTTTTGACCAGCGATTCATCCGATGAAGAAAGAAGCAGTACATCGGATGAGGTACAACAGAGCCCTCCAAGGAAGAGACGGACACAGGCTGACACCACACCTGCACCAACCGTACGGGCAAAAGATGGAACTGTTTGGGAGAAGGTTGGCATCGCACGCTCTCGTGTCAGCAGCTGTTCGCCTAATTCAACATTTGTTGAGCCGTCCGGGCCTACAGAGCATGCAAAGGTATAGTAACTTCATATTTCTTTCCAGTGTTTCTGCTTGTGTTTGAATGATATTTAGTACGTGTAATTTACCTTGCGTCATTTGTTTACTTTTACTAATACAGCGTAGGATCACAAGCAGACTGCAGAGTTTTCTGTGTTTGCTCGACATGGAGATGCTGCGAATCATCACAGACTGCACTGTCCATGAAGCCCGCAGAACAGACAGCAGCTGGAGTTTGTCGGTCAGCGAGTTTATGGCATTCGTAGCAATCCTATTTCTACGAGCAGTCCTCTGTCCAGTTGGAGCGATGTCGGACTGTTGGTCGGCAATGTTCGCTGTGCCTTCGATCCAGGAGACAATGGCACGGGACCGCTACCAAGAAATCATGCGGTACTTGCGCTTTGATAATAAGGACACCCGTGCGGAGCGTGCAAAGAGCGACAGATTTGCTGCGATTTCGGACATCTGGCAGCGATTTGTGAACAACTGCATTTTGTGCTATACCCCAGGCAAGGAACTGACAGTCGACGAGCAGCTGTTTCCGACCAAGGTTCGCTGTCCGTTCACCCAGTACATTGCCTCAAAGCCGGACAAGTTTGGAATAAAGTTTTGGGTTGCTTCTGAGTTGAACACAAAGTACATGTGCAACGCCATTCCATACCTTGGAAAGGACCCCGATCGTCCCAAGGGGGAAAGAGTGTCCGAGAATGTGGTGATGAAGCTTATGAAGCCATACCTGGGCAAGGGCAGAACTGTAGCCACAGACAATTTTTTCACATCTCTTTCCCTGGCTAAGAAGCTGCTGGAATGCAACACGACTCTGCTTGGGACAATGAACAAGATTCGCCGAGAAGTTCCTTTGGAAGCCAAAAACGCCAAGGGACGTGAGAAGTTGTCAACGGAGGTGTACAGATCCGATGATGCGCTTCTGACGGTGTATGCCTCCAAGCCCAACAAAACAGTTTGCGTTCTGAGCACTATGCACACGCACGTGGAGATTGCAGACGACCGCAAAAAGAAGCCAAACACTGTGACGGACTACAACCGGACGAAGGTATGCATGTGTTGGCATTGATAAATCAATTTATCATACATGAATGAATTTATTCAAAATATAACATGTACTTCTTTGTATTTGTTCTTTGCAGTGCGCCGTTGACATCATGGACCAGAAGGCGCGTGCATACACAGTGCGCGCAGGAACACGCCGGTGGCCCGTTGCAGTGTTTTATAACATACTTGACCTGGCAGCGATGAACGCACATGTTTTGTACACGGCATGTACGGGGTCCACAGAGAGTAGGAGAGTTTTTATGTGTACTCTTGCTGAGGAACTCCGTCTTCGTTTCCTACAGGAAAAGGAGTTGAAGAGAACGCCACGTCCTTCGCCTGCTCCTGGAAAGAAGACTACGTGTCAGGTGCAGACAAACTGCAACCGGAACCACAGCATAACCCCGTGCGCTGCATGCGGCAAGTACACCTGTCGCAAGTGTAGGGCAGAGTGTCCCTGGCTGTGTGGCAACTGTGTACCTAAAACTACATGAAGGTACGTCGATAAGTATATTTATATATATATGAATGAATTAATGTTTCAATTTATATAGCGCCTTATCTAAATACCCAAGGCGCTTTACAATTGTTAACACAGCTACGTTACAGACAACCAATCACACACACATATATATACACACACACTATTATTTGAACATAACCAAAAATCTCTTCTCTTTCTGTTCCACAGTCGCACATCATGAAACCCGGTGTCACGGTCTGCCCCGCATCTCCTGCCATTTCATGTCTGTTTCCGTGTTAGTCCTCTGTTTATTTCTCGTCGTGGTTGCTGGTTATTTTTCTCATGGTTGCTGGAATTGGATTCCCGTTCTGTTATGACCCATGCCTGTGATATTTTCACAGAATCAATTTATACATGAATGAATTCGTTCTAAATATAACGTACTTCTGTGCGTGCATACACAGTGCGCGCAGGAACACGCCGGTGGCCCGTTGACCTTGGCAGCGATGAACGATGAACCTGCCGCAAATGTAAGAAAGAGGGTCCCTGGCTGGTACACATGAATAAATTCGTTCAAAATATAACATGTACTTTGTTCTTTGCAGTGCGCCGTTGACAGACATCATGAAGGTGCGTGCATACACAGTTCGCGCAGGAACACGCTGGTGGCCCGTTGCATGCGGCGAGTACACCCTGGCTGTGTAGCAACTGTTGGCTACAACTACATGAAGGTACGTTGATAAGTAGGCCTACATACGTAACACCACATATGTTACGTATTTTTGTCTTCTGAAAGATTTTATTCAAAATGTAAGGTGTACCTTGAATTGTTCTCCACAGCATCAACGCGTGTGTTGCATGCGGCAAGTGCATCTGGCGAGTACACCCTCAACTTCAAGACACCCTCAACTTTCTTGACATTCCACTTCAAGAAACCCGGAATAGACATCCATGTTTGATCAAAATAAAGTTGTTTTACAGCACATGAATTTGTTCTTCCTGTCTTTTCCTCTCCTTTTCCAGTCTGCTGTTTAGATCACAACATTTATCAGCCATATATATAATTGCGCCATGTAATTTCTTAGCTTTTCAAACGCGAATTCAAACGCGGAAACAGAAAGTGTAACAAATATTATATAGTGTAGTAAATATACAAAGAGCTTCAAACAATATACAAAGAGGTTCAAACAATTTTATTTGTTTTTATTGTTTGACGGGACTCATTTGAGAAACTGTCGTCTCTACGTGCGCTTGAATTGTATCTTTTGAAACACGAGTCTACAAAATTTCCGCTGTTTGTTGTAGGATCGGTAACATATACAGTCTGCTTGTTTGTAACCAAGTTTTTCGTGAAGTATCACGTTTGGTGCTTTGTATGAGCTTGGAGGTGAGCCGCTTGTGCTTTGGCAGGCGTATGAGCTGGGGGTGAGACGCTTCCACCGCATTACCAAGACAATGGGCGTTAATCTCTTCACAGCAGGGGAGTGGGCTACATGGACCTTACTAAGCCTTGCGAAAATTTTCGCGGCCGTCGGGTTCCTAGTGTTAAATAGTTTAGAAAGATGCCTAAATGCATGAATATTAAGCAATTATTAGCTTAATGTTAGCTTATACTGTAACTGACAATGCATTAGTTACGTATTAACTATTTAGTTTTCTAAAGCAGGTTTTCTATCAACTTATTTGCCACAAACCTATCATTTTATTCGAGCCTTTATAAAGGCTTCGATTGCTGATCTGGTCCCTAAGAGTGGAAATCATTTGTATATCTGAACACTGGCTATCACTTTAAAAAGCCCACATACATGTCCTATTAACCCAGCAGGGCTAACAAACTATACAAGAAAGGAATAACTAAGATAACTAATAAAATATTACAGTGACTGATGATAAACGCTTTTAGATGGGCTGTTAGCATCAGCTGTTAGCATCAGCCCATCTAAAACAGTGCTCTGACGCTTCAAAACCCGCTAGCATAAATGCTAACCCATCGAAAAGGCCACCGACTAACCCAATAAATAGCTAATTTGTGTTCTGTTATGCCAAGAAAACCCATAAAATACAACACTTACGCTATAAAAACTTAAATAACTTACATTTGAAAATGACTTCGCCGCTGGACGTCCTTCTTCCGTCCGCCATGATGAAAAAAGTTGAGCTGTGCCGTGCTGCCCCGCGTTGCATCATGGGATTGCCTTACCGGCTGAGGAAGGGTCTAATGCTGACTTATTACAGGGTCAGATTAAGGTATCTTAGTAGACAGCATTTTTAAGGTATCTAAGAATTGAGACAGCCTACTTCTCAGGAACGCGCATTCCATGACGTAAGATGCTGTCTATGTAGAGAGCTCACTAGGTTTTGAGACAGACCCAATGACTAGCCCATTTTGTGTTTCAAACACATTTCATGCTTACTTTGAAGCGCCGACCCCCACTCTCCTTTCCAAGGAGCTCATCTGTATAGCACTTTTCTTTCTTTATAGCGAGAAGGTGTTCCTATGCTGAATAGGAATGAATCATTTGGTTTGAATCGCGCTAAACATTCTAACTGTAATAAATCTTCGCGCTAAAGCCCCCCGCACACAGCGAGCAACTAGCTGAGCAAACGGTCACGCGTGCCCGTTTGCTCAGCTAGTTGCTCGCCGTGTGCGGACGCTTGAGACAGAATTCTCTGCCTCTTGAGCCTGTGAGACATTTATCTAACGTGTTTGATATTTTCTGGCACGCGTGCCCGAAATCTCACCGTGTGCGCTCGACTGAGCAATTTGGCTCAGCAACTTTTCGTCACCAGCCAATTGGAAGCTCGCTTGGAGTCACATGACACTTCAGTGTCACGTGGTACTAACGGTAGCGTAGACCAAAAGAAGAACAAGTTGCGGAGCTGCCGTAACTTGTTCATTATGGAAACTGTAAAATACATTTTTTTCTATTACTTTTTTCTAATAAATACATTTATACAATTTCTGTGTTGTTTTTTGCTAAATCCAAGTCGAGTTGAAGAAGAGCATAGCCCCTGGTAAGTAGTAACTTGATAGAATACAGCTACATGCAAAAATATATATATCAAATATACATCAAAAGTAAAGAAAGAAGTTGAACAGATAATAAATGAGATACAAGAGGAGACAACAACCATGAGATATAAGATAGTTAACATGGCTTATTACATCGAATTCGGCGATAGAATAAAATTATAATACTTTAATCAATTCGGTGTAGGGTTGCCACCTGTCCCGGTTTTCACGTGACTGTCCCGGTTTTCCTTCTTTTTAACATTCGGTCCCGGCAAAAAAAAAATTAATTTAATGTCCTGTTTTTCACTAGGTTAGTTCAAACGACTATTTAGATTGTTTCTGCACACTTTAAATCGGTCTTTTTTTCTCGCTGTGTCCATTTTACACCCCCCGGTAACATTTTACGTTCGCCACCCCGTCAACATTTTACACTTGCCACCCACCACCCCGTGTCAGTATGTGTAACGTTGCAGAAGTAACGGAGCGAGGAGACGGACACAATCGCTGAGAGGAGCGAGATTTATTAAAGGGAATACCATACTCGTCGTCAGAAAGCCAGGCAGGGTCGATCACAGGAGGGCAGTCCGAATAACAGAGGTACACAGGCATACTGAACACGACGGGGGGAACACAGACAAACTCACGAGCAAGATGAATACAGAGAACAGAAAGCATAAACCGACGGCACGAACAAATGGATAGACAAAACCACGGATACCAGACTGGGGAATGACGGGACTTAAATACAATGACATTAAACGAGGGGCAGGTGACGGTAATAACGAGGGCGTGGTAATAAACAAGGAATCACAAAGACAAACGAGCGGGGCGAGAGAAACAGGCACGGAAACACAGACACAAGGGAACCCAGAGTGACAGCTACGAGAGGGGGCGTTGCCCTACGTGACAGAACCCCCCCTCAAAGCGTGCCACTCCGGGGCACGCAAGGGCAGACAGGACAGGGACACCAACTAGGACAGGACAGGGAACTACGGCACACGGCAAGGGACAGCAGACACGGGACGGACCAGAGGGACAGGACATGAGACCTGGGGCATGGCAGGGACTGGAGACAGGGGAGCAGAGACTGGCCAGGAGCTGGGTCGGGATACGGCAGTACGGGCAGGGCCAGGGGGAGACACGGGTGCAGGGCCGGGGGAGACAGGACTGGGAACAGACACGGGAGCGGGGCCAGGGGACAGGGCCGGGGCAAACACAGAGGCAAACACGGCGTGGACTACTGAGACCGGGACAGGAACAAAGTGGGTCAGGACTTGGGGAACAGACACGGGGACAGGGACCTGGAGAAAACGACCAGACACAGACACAGGGACGGGTACGAGGACACGAACAGGTACACACACAGGAACTGGGACCAACACAAAACCAGGGACAGAACACGGGAGCAAGGGGAACATGGGCAAAGAGACAGGGGCACATGGCAGAGCAGGGGGCACATAATGTCCGGGCCCAATAGAGGGCAGCACAGTCTCTGGGGACACAGGTGCGGCCGGGCAGCGGGCACAGGCGCGGCCGGGCGGCGGGCAGCGGGAACAGGCAGGGTCCGCTGGCGGGCAGCGGGAACAGGCAGGGTCCGCTGGCGGGCAGCGGGAACAGGCAGGGTCCGCTGGCGGGCAGCGGGAACAGGCAGGGTCCGCTGGCGGGCAGCGGGAACAGGAGCCGGCGTGGACGACCCCTCCAGGGTCGCGGGGACAGGAACCGGCGTGGACGACCCCTCCAGGGTCGCGGGGACGGGAACCGGCGTGGACGACCCCTCCAGGGTCACGGGGACAGGAACAGGCACGAACTGCCGACGGGCAGCGGGGACAGGAACAGGCACGAACTGCCGACGGGCAGCGGGGACAGGAATCTGAGGTGAGGAGATGCACTCGGGGGGCGGAGCCACCAAGCCGACGTCCTCGGGGGGCGGAACCGCCATGCTGACGTCCTCGGGGGGCGGAGCCACCAAGCCGACGTCCTCGGGGGGCGGAGCCACCAAGCCGACGTCCTCGGGGGGCGGAACCACCAAGCCGACGTCCTCGGGGGGCGGAGCCACCAAGCCGACGTCCTCGGGGGGCGGAACCGCCATGCTGACGTCCTCGGGGGGCGGAGCCACCAAGCCGACGTCCTCGGGGGGCGGAGCCACTAAGCCGACGTCCTCGGGGGGCGGAGCCCCTAAGCCGACGTCCTCGGGGGGCGTGTCCGCCAAGCCGACGTGGCATGTACTCCCCCCCAAAAAATACATGGGGGTGTCCTGTGGAGTAGCCGGCGGGATCAGCGGTGTTAGGTCCTCCTCCTCAGTGTCCGAGTTGAGCCTGGAAGAACACACAGACACACACGCCCCTCGGTGGCTCTCTCTGCGATGGCTCCGCCTCCTCTGAGGCGTCGGGAGCTCGCAGCAGCCATTGAGAGCCGACCGAGGGGTAAGCAAAAGCTCGTCTGTGCATTCCCTCCGTCTGCCCGCTGCTTGTACCACAGGTTGCTCACCCCTGTGGCGTTCGTCAAGCAGGGCAGACTCACAGCGCTCAAAAGGAGTCTCGCCGCGAAAGCCAGTAGTGAGAGACTGCGCTTTCCTCGGTCTGCGACGAGACTTCCTTGTTCCCACAGCGCCAGGGGTATTCCTGTCTCCGGCTCGTTCGCGCTGTAACACATGAGAGTTAAACTGCACGGAAGCAGCCAACAACTCATTACAGCGACTAAACTCACCGGAGTCTCGCTCTCTCGCTGTGTCCTCGTTAGATCCGTGGTTATGTAACGTTGCAGAAGCAACGGAGCGAGGAGACGGACACAATCGCTGAGAGGAGCGAGATTTATTAAAGGGAATACCATACTCGTCGTCAGAAAGCCAGGCAGGGTCGATCACAGGAGGGCAGTCCGAATAACAGAGGTACACAGGCATACTGAACACGACGGGGGGAACACAGACAAACTCACGAGCAAGATGAATACAGAGAACAGAAAGCATAAACCGACGGCACGAACAAATGGATAGACAAAACCACGGATACCAGACTGGGGAATGACGGGACTTAAATACAATGACATTAAACGAGGGGCAGGTGACGGTAATAACGAGGGCGTGGTAATAAACAAGGAATCACAAAGACAAACGAGCGGGGCGAGAGAAACAGGCACGGAAACACAGACACAAGGGAACCCAGAGTGACAGCTACGAGAGGGGGCGTTGCCCTACGTGACAGTATGTCTGTTTTGTCAGACAGGTGGTAACCCTAATTCGGTGTCGTCAGTGTATGGTGTCTCAACCAAATGAAAATGCTGCTATGTGTTTCATAAACACATGTTTCACGACGCCGAATTTATTAAATTATTTTTTTCTTGTTCTATCGCCAAACTCGATGTAATAAGCCATGATAGCTATCTTATATCTCATGGTATTATTTGTTCAACTTCTTTCTTTACTTTTGATTAGTGATGGCCGTTATCGGCGTTAATGCCGAAGTGTCATGTGACTCCAAGCGAGCTTCCAATTGGCTGGTGACGAAAAGTTGCTGAGCCAAATTGCTCAGTTGAGCGCACACGGTGAGATTTTGGGCACGCATGCCAGAAAATATCAAACACGTTAGATAAATGTCTCACAGGCTCAAGAGGCAGAGAATTCTGTCTCAAGCGTCCGCACACGGCGAGCGTGCCCGTTTGCTCAGCTAGTTGCTCGCTGTGTGCGGGGGTCTTTAAGAATAAACGTTGTATTTGTAGTAGGTGTATGTGCTGTGCAATTTTCACAAGGCAAACCAGACAATGACTAGCCCATTTTATATGTTTCATTCACATTTTATGTTTACTTCATCGCACTAAAGAATAAACTACAATAATGTGCTCGTAGTAGGCATACGTGTTGTGCGATTTTCGCAAGGCAAACCAGACAATGACTAGCCCATTTTGTATGTGTTTCAAGCGTGTGTAGTGCAATGGCAAATTCACAGAATCGTGCTGCAGAGTAAACAAATATACATTTTTAACACTAGAAGTCCCAGAGAAGGGTCTTGCAACACTTCTACCATTGGAACCCAGAGAAGGGTCGAGAAAGCTGAAGGATTTTAGCTAACACCCTATTATCAGCTGCGAGCAGGCACTTTTTTCTGTAAATAAGGCCATTACTGGCGCACCACAGGAGGGGGCATGCTTCAGCTCACAACTAATTGTTGTTTTTCATTGAGTTTAGCCATTTAGTTTCTAGTTAGTTCTATTCAGTTTATTGTATTTTATAATATAAAGGTTATATATATTGTATTTAGTTTAGTTTTATCTGAGCAACAAAGCACAAACAATAAATTATTTTTTTATATTTTAAATAGGAAATTAGAAATTTTATAGCCAGGTACATGTGAGTAATGACCAGAAGCATTTGTGTCTAAGTCAGGAGGACTGAAATTTCAGCATGAGAAACATACAAAAGAACAACTGCTATGTTTCCATGCTTTTTTATGTTCCATGTTTTTTATTATTTCCATAAAATTATACAAAAAATACAAGGAATAAAACAATTCCACACATATTTACAATAGGCTGCAGTGCAGGGCTGTGTGTGTGTGTGTGTGTGTGTGTGTGTGTGTGTGTGTGTGTGTGTGTGAGTGGCATGTCCTTCTTGTGTGACTAGCACTTCAGCAGTCACTCAGCAGTCTGTCAGAACATGCCTGGCACTGCCAGGGTATCTCCCTGGTACATTTGCCACACGTGTATCTGTAGCAGTCGACACATCTCACATTTGCACAATTGTTCATGAGTGTTCTCATCAGAGCATTCACATACAACTATCTACCCAGTCTGCCAGTCCCTCATTTGGGGAGAAAGCTACAGTATTGTGGCTATTCCCACTTTAGTGACCCCATTTTGTTTCTCTTTCACTCAGACAATAAAATATTCCAATACAGTGAGGACATGCACCTAAGACGAAAATTTCGGACCCCTCTATGATTAAAAATTGTCTAAATTGTCTAAAGTGGGGCATAGCCACAATAGTGTAGCTTTCTCCCCAAATGAGGGAGTGGCAGACTGAGTGGATAATTGTATGTGAGTGCTCTGTTGAGAACATTTCAACTTTATTGTATATATTTCTAAACTTACATCATGTCCTCTGTAGCTTCTGCTCTCAGCCAGGCCCTCTGACTGCCTCTCTCACCTTATGCATGTCCCCTGCACAACAATGCAGCTGGGGGATGGGCAGACACACTCAGGACCAGCTTACAGACTTTTGCATGACCTTTTTTGAGGTGGATCAACACAATTAATTTGGTAATTTTTTTCAAAAATTGTTATTTTGAACCCACTTATCTTTTTTAGAAGAAAAACATTACTAACATTACTACATTTCTACCTGAGCCTGCCAAAAGCCAGTGCTGAGGTATTTTGGATCATGAGGCCATGAGGCCATCCTTTGTCATGCAGCCACTTCTAGGTAGACGGGGGGATGGGTGATAGTGTGAGCTATGTTGATCCATTGACTCAGACGGAGAAGAAAAGACCCTTTCAGAGAAATCTGAACTTTAGCTATTTTGACCAATAATCATGTCACCTTTTGCAGTGAGAAAAAAATCCAAAATTAGTACAAAGGAGGCAGACTTGAGATGTTTTGGAATTATAGTTCAAATAATGTCTGTGTCAGTTTTATAATAAAGAGAAAGATGACTGTAGCCACCTACATGTGGATGAAAATTCATGTCACCACACATTTCACTTACTCTGTTGTAGGCTTGTCACAATACTAAGAATTGCAACTTCGATACGATACTTAAAAAAATATTGAAATTCGATACCATTTTCGATACCAAAGTCAGATATGGTGCTAATTTCCGTTTTAAAGCCTTTTTATTTTTTTTTATAAACAAACAAATGAATGTTGCTTTGTGTTTGAAAATGCTTGAAATTGTAACTTCATTTCACAACAAATATCTGTCTGACTGAACAGTTCTTTTGTGTTGTAATTACAGGATGAAACATGAGAGAACGTGAAGACGTTACGATTGAGCGTTTTGAAAATAAACAACCATTAAATAATGTGATAAAAAGCGAATAATTTCGAGTATATGTATAAATATTTAACTTATCCCAACAAACATGCGACGTCAGAAAGACGTTAAAATCAAGTCTGTATCACGTCGGTCAGTCCAGACCCATTTTTGCATGTCTGGTGGACGTTCAAAACTGGTTCAAAATCTGACAGTGTGACTAGGACCTTAACCTTTTAACTTAACATGAACGTCTATGACGAGTTTTCTATCTGAACGTCTGACTAGGACCTTTATTGGATGTCAGGACGTGCAAAAACTGCAACTGAACAGCAGTAATAGACGTTTAAAAAAGACGTCGCTAAAACTTTCATTCTGGCTTTTCAGTGGACGTCTTTTAAGAGAAGTACAGAGCCCAACAAATTGGTGACCCCGACATGATGCAAAAGGAGTCTTGGAACTCATCGTCAAAAGACTGTTAGTTCATCCAAGCTGGCTCAAAACTAAAGGTAAGCAGAAACCTGTTACAACAAATTCTGCACATTGTATACTACTAAATTGTGATGAACTAATGGTACTTAGACGATTCTAAATTAAATCCAGTCTTTTGTCTAAAAGGTAAATAAGGAAATAAAGTTAAAATATATGGTTTAAAATGTAAACAAGAAAATAAAGGTAAAATATATGGTTTAAAAGGAATAAAGAATAAAACAAGGAAAATCGCGTAAAATATATTTGTACTGATAAGTGATTTTTTGTTTCCTGGGGTGTGGCAAACTCTCCCGTTCGTCTGACGAGGCGACGGTTACGTAGGACTACCAGCATTTTCATTCCAAATTTTTGTACCTGGTCTCCACCAGGGGGCAGTTCTGGGGACATTTGCATCCCATTAGGCCACCCTTTGTTATGTACATGCAGCCACTTATAGGTAGACGGGTGGGGGGGGTGATGGTGTGAACCATCAGTTCATTGTTCTGCTGGATGTGTTCACTGACTCAGATAGAGAAGAAAAAACCCTGGCCTCCCCTTGAGATCCCCTTGAGAGTTTGAGGGAGATTGTCTGTGTGGGTACATATATGAGTAAATTTATGTTGGGATGAAGGTGTGTGGGTGTATGTGTGTGTGTGGGTGTATATGTGTTTGGGTGAATATGAATGTCCAATGTAGCAGCAGTTGGTGAACCATTGCAGTGGTCATTTGAGCTGTGTTTTTTTTGCCTTTCCCTTTTTATAATAAATATTAATAATAATAATCTTTATTTGTATAGCACCTTTCATACATACATGCAACTCAAAGTGCTAAAAACACCAGACGACACAGCATGAAAACTGGTTCATGGCCCTCCCTGAACTAATGGCTTTCATTGCCATCCTCATCCTGAGAGAGGTTATCCGCCTTCCAGCGGTGCAGGACGCATGGTCTGCAGCATGGGGAGTGACCTCCATCAGCAAGATTATGCCACGAAACCGGTTCCAGGACATCATGCGGCACCTGCGCTTTGACAATATGGACACACGCAGTGAACGAGCTGCAAATGACCGGTTTGCTGCAATTTCTGATGTTTGGGGGTCTTTCGTTGCCAACTGCATCAAAGCTTACAACCCAGGAAGGCATATCACCATAGATGAGCAACTTTTCCCATCAAAGACCCGTTGCAGTTTTCTTCAGTACATTGCAACAAAACCTGACAAGTTTGGGATAAAGTTCTGGGTGGCATGTGACCTGAAATCTAAGTATGTGTCCAACATAGTCCCATACCTTGGAAAAGACTCCAGTCGTCCCACGGGGGAAAGACTATCAGAAAATGTGGTGATGAAGCTGATGGAACCATTTATGGACAAAGGAAGAACCATTACCACAGACAATTTTTTCACCTCGCTGTCACTAGCGAAACGATTGCTGGGCCGAAAGACCACCCTCCTTGGTACAGTAAATAAGATTCGTCGCGAGCTTCCAGACTCTGCCAAAAAGAATTTGGACCGTGAAGAATTCAGCACCCAGGTGTATTCATCCTCTGATGCCACACTGACGGTCTACGCGCCAAAACGGAGAAAGACTGTATGTATCCTTAGCAGCATGCACAGTATAGTGGAGACTGCGGACACACAAAAAAAAAGCCCAACACAGTCACAGACTACAACAGCCTAAAATGTGGTGTTGATATCATGGACCAGATGGTACGAAAGTACAGTGTACGATCAGGAACACGGCGATGGCCAGTCGCTGTGTTTTACAACATGATTGACATTTCATGCCTGAATGCCTATGTGCTTTTTCAGGCATGCACAGGTGTAAACGAAAGACGGGCAAACTTCTTGATGAAGCTTGCAGGAGAACTGGCACAGGCTCATTTGGCAGCCAAGGAGGTGGCCAAAGAACAGAAACTGATTCAGCAGCAGCAACCACCCACACCTGACACAGGGAAAAGGGCATTTTGCCAAGTCAAGTGTGGGTGCAATAACAACCATGCCACTAAGCGTTGTATTTCTTGTAGTAAGTTCACATGTGGCAAATGCAGAAATGAGATGATATGGCAGTGCCAGGTGTGTGCAGAGAAATTATAAATGTGCTGTCTGCTGATGCTGAGTCTATAGTTTGTTTCTGTTATATTGTTATGTTTCTTGTTATATTGTTGCATGCTTATTTTATATTTTATTACTTTTTAACTTTATTATTACTTTATCATCTTTATTATTTTATTACAGAGTTACATTTCTTTACTGTGCATATATCAATAAATCTAACTTGAATCTAAATTTCTGGCAATGTTGACTTTGTCCTCCAAAGATGGGGGGGGCAAAAAAAAAGAGAGTAGTGACTCTGAAATCTCTTCAGGTAAGATTGTTGTTGTGTTTTTGGAAGAGACAAACTAAAAAGTACCATCTTGATAAGTTAAAATTACTCAAGATTATTATTCTATTTCAAGTAGCTGAGGGTTTTTTTTGTATAAATTTGTGTAAAAATATCTTTACCTATTGGCAGTTTTTCAAAAGACTAAAACTACTGAAAATAAGGTTTTAAAAATCTGTGCCATTTTGAATAATCAATATGCCACTTATATGTCACTATAATTCAAATGGTAACACTTTATTTTAAGGAACACAAATTAGGCACTTATTAATGTCTTATTATTTGCTTAATAAAGCCTTAATTCGACATTTGTAAATGATTTATTCACTGCTTATTAGGCTTTATTCTGTGTGTTATTGGCGCTTAATTAGGGGTCTGTTATGTGGAAATGACTAATAATGGCTATATTAGTACTTATAGTGCACAATAAACAGTTATGTTAGCACCCTGTTAAGCAGATTATTAAGCATTAACTATTAGCTAATTCTACATGTTATTAGTGTATAATTGGCAGTTTGTGAGTTTGGCAGGGTTATGGCTGTGCTGGAGTTTATTGAGTTAATAAAGGCTTAATAAGTCACTAATAGACCAAGAAGTGTACCATATTCTGAAGTGAGGTTCTTTTCATCACCAATTAGACACTAAAAAGAACTGAATAAATATTTAACCAATCAATCCCCCTCACTACGTATTTAATAAAGGCTTAATAAGTCACTAATAGACCAAGAAGTGTACCATATTGTAACGTAGCTTGCGCCACGGAGCGAGGAGACGGACACAAACGCAGAGAAGAGCGAGATTTATTACAGGGCATTCCATAATCGTAGTCGAAGTCACGGGCAGGGGTCACAACGGGAGAGCCATCCAGATGAGACAGGTACAGGGGCATGATGAAGACAGACACGAAACAAAACCAGGCTGAAATAACACAGAACAGAGAAATAACCAACAGAGAGTCTAATACCGGGAACAGGGCACACGAATACAACAGCGCGAGGGAGAGAACAATCAAACATCCAAAACAACCGACAAGGGACAAGGGACACTCAGGGACTATATATACACAGAACACCAAACATGGATCAGGTGCAAACAATGATGACAGGGGCGTGGTAACAAACGAGGAATCAGAGACAACGAGCTGGGCGGGATAAACAGGCAGAGAATAACAAAACCACGAGGAACAGAGACGTTGGAGTGACAGCGGGGAGAGGGGGCGTAGCCATACGTGACAGTACCCCCCCTCAAAGCGTGCCACTCCGGGGCACGCAAGGGCAGACAGGACAGGAACCCGACTCGGACAGGACGGGGAACCACGGTACACGGCGAGGGACAGGGGACACAGGACAGGACGCTACGGGACAGACAAGACTGGGCAAGGCAGGACAAGGAGCCTGAGGCAGGACAGAGACAGGGGAAACAGAGACTGGCCAGGAGCTGGGCCGGGGCATGGCAACACAGGCAGGGACCGGGCGAGGCACGGGAGCAGGGCTGGACGGGACAGGACTGGGAACAGACACAGGAGTGGGGCCAGGGGACAGGGCGGAGGCAAACACAGAGGCAAAGACACCATGAACAACGGAGACAGGCACTGGCACAAGGTGGGTGACAACTTGGGGAACAGACATGGGGACAGGAACAGGGATGACACCACAGGAAACAGACACAGGAACAGGAACAGGAACATGGACACGAACAGACACAACCACGGGGACAGGGACCAAAACAAAACCAGGGATGGGACCAGGGAGCAAGGGGAACACGGGCAACGGAACATAGGAGGCACATGGCGGAGCAGGGGGAACACAAAGTCCATGCCCAACAGGGGGCAGCACAGTCCCAAGGGCAACAGGCGGGGCCCGCTGGCGGGCAGCGGGAACAGGCGGGGCCCGCTGGCGGGCAGCGGGAACAGGGGCCGGCAGGCGGGCAGCGGGAACAGGAGCCGGCAGGCGGGCAGCGGGAACAGGAGCCGGCAGGCGGGCAGCGGGAACAGCGGCCGGTGTGGACCACCTCCTCCGGGTCGCGGGTACAGGAACCGGCGTGGACGAGACGCCCTCGGGGGGCGGAGTCGCCGCACTGACGTCACCGGGGGGCGGAGTCGCCGCACTGACGTCACCGGGGGGCGGAGTCGGCCACTCTTGCCGTGAGTGTCCACTACTCCCCCCCAAAAAATTCTTTGCCGTCTTAAGGTGAGAAGCTGGCAGGATCAGAGGAGGGAGGTGCTCCTCATGGAAGGCGACTTCTGCATGCGCTGTGGCGACGGGGCTCTGAGTCGGAGGCGTGGTCTTCCTCCTTCCTCGGTCTGGTCTGCGCCTGGAAGAACATACAGACACAACTGCTTCTCGGTGGCTTTCATTGTGACTCCGCCTCGTCGGAGGTATCGGGAGCTCACAATGGCTTTTGAAAGCCAACCGAGAGCCAAGCCAACGCTCGTCTGCACATTCATTCCGTCTGCCCGAGTCTCGTGCTACAGGCTGCTCCTCCCTGTAGCGTGTGTCGAGTCGGGCAGACACGTAGCGCTTATCAGGGAGTTCGTCGCTAAAGCTAGAAACCGAAATTGATTTCGCTTTGTTTTTACAGCGACGAGACTCCCCTGTACCCACAGCGCAAGGGGAATTCCTGTCTCTGGTTCGTTCACGCTGTAATACCGGAGAGTCGAACCGAATTAAACCAGCCAACATCTCATTACAGCGATTGAACTTACCAGAGTCTCGCTCTCTCGCTGTGTCCTGGTAGGGTCGGTTGTTATGTAACGTAGCTTGCGCCACGGAGCGAGGAGACGGACACAAACGCAGAGAAGAGCGAGATTTATTACAGGGCATTCCATAATCGTAGTCGAAGTCACGGGCAGGGGTCACAACGGGAGAGCCATCCAGATGAGACAGGTACAGGGGCATGATGAAGACAGACACGAAACAAAACCAGGCTGAAATAACACAGAACAGAGAAATAACCAACAGAGAGTCTAATACCGGGAACAGGGCACATGAATACAACAGCGCGAGGGAGAGAACAATCAAACATCCAAAACAACCGACAAGGGACAAGGGACACTCAGGGACTATATATACACAGAACACCAAACATGGATCAGGTGCAAACAATGATGACAGGGGCGTGGTAACAAACGAGGAATCAGAGACAACAAGCTGGGCGGGATAAACAGGCAGAGAATAACAAAACCACGAGGAACAGAGACGTTGGAGTGACAGCGGGGAGAGGGGGCGTAGCCATACGTGACAGTACCCCCCCTCAAAGCGTGCCACTCCGGGGCACGCAAGGGCAGACAGGACAGGAACCCGACTCGGACAGGACGGGGAACCACGGTACACGGCGAGGGACAGGGGACACAGGACAGGACGCTACGGGACAGACAAGACTGGGCAAGGCAGGACAAGGAGCCTGAGGCAGGACAGAGACAGGGGAAACAGAGACTGGCCAGGAGCTGGGCCGGGGCATGGCAACACAGGCAGGGACCGGGCGAGGCACGGGAGCAGGGCTGGACGGGACAGGACTGGGAACAGACACAGGAGTGGGGCCAGGGGACAGGGCGGAGGCAAACACAGAGGCAAAGACACCATGAACAACGGAGACAGGCACTGGCACAAGGTGGGTGACAACTTGGGGAACAGACATGGGGACAGGAACAGGGATGACACCACAGGAAACAGACACAGGAACAGGAACATGGACACGAACAGACACAACCACGGGGACAGGGACCAAAACAAAACCAGGGATGGGACCAGGGAGCAAGGGGAACACGGGCAACGGAACATAGGAGGCACATGGCAGAGCAGGGGGAACACAAAGTCCATGCCCAACAGGGGGCAGCACAGTCCCAAGGGCAACAGGCGGGGCCCGCTGGCGGGCAGCGGGAACAGGCGGGGCCCGCTGGCGGGCAGCGGGAACAGGGGCCGGCAGGCGGGCAGCGGGAACAGGAGCCGGCAGGCGGGCAGCGGGAACAGGAGCCGGCAGGCGGGCAGCGGGAACAGGAGCCGGCAGGCGGGCAGCGGGAACAGCGGCCGGTGTGGACCACCTCCTCCGGGTCGCGGGTACAGGAACCGGCGTGGACGAGACGCCCTCGGGGGGCGGAGTCGCCGCACTGACGTCACCGGGGGGCGGAGTCGCCGCACTGACGTCACCGGGGGGCGGAGTCGGCCACTCTTGCCGTGAGTGTCCACTACTCCCCCCCAAAAAATTCTTTGCCGTCTTAAGGTGAGAAGCTGGCAGGATCAGAGGAGGGAGGTGCTCCTCATGGAAGGCGACTTCTGCATGCGCTGTGGCGACGGGGCTCTGAGTCGGAGGCGTGGTCTTCCTCCTTCCTCGGTCTGGTCTGCGCCTGGAAGAACATACAGACACAACTGCTTCTCGGTGGCTTTCATTGTGACTCCGCCTCGTCGGAGGTATCGGGAGCTCACAATGGCTTTTGAAAGCCAACCGAGAGCCAAGCCAACGCTCGTCTGCACATTCATTCCGTCTGCCCGAGTCTCGTGCTACAGGCTGCTCCTCCCTGTAGCGTGTGTCGAGTCGGGCAGACACGTAGCGCTTATCAGGGAGTTCGTCGCTAAAGCTAGAAACCGAAATTGATTTCGCTTTGTTTTTACAGCGACGAGACTCCCCTGTACCCACAGCGCAAGGGGAATTCCTGTCTCTGGTTCGTTCACGCTGTAATACCGGAGAGTCGAACCGAATTAAACCAGCCAACATCTCATTACAGCGATTGAACTTACCAGAGTCTCGCTCTCTCGCTGTGTCCTGGTAGGGTCGGTTGTTATGTAACGTAGCTTGCGCCACGGAGCGAGGAGACGGACACAAACGCAGAGAAGAGCGAGATTTATTACAGGGCATTCCATAATCGTAGTCGAAGTCACGGGCAGGGGTCACAACGGGAGAGCCATCCAGATGAGACAGGTACAGGGGCATGATGAAGACAGACACGAAACAAAACCAGGCTGAAATAACAGAACAGAGAAATAACCAACAGAGAGTCTAATACCGGGAACAGGGCACACGAATACAACAGCGCGAGGGAGAGAACAATCAAACATCCAAAACAACCGACAAGGGACAAGGGACACTCAGGGACTATATATACACAGAACACCAAACATGGATCAGGTGCAAACAATGATGACAGGGGCGTGGTAACAAACGAGGAATCAGAGACAACGAGCTGGGCGGGATAAACAGGCAGAGAATAACAAAACCACGAGGAACAGAGACGTTGGAGTGACAGCGGGGAGAGGGGGCGTAGCCATACGTGACAGTACCCCCCCTCAAAGCGTGCCACTCCGGGGCACGCAAGGGCAGACAGGACAGGAACCCGACTCGGACAGGACGGGGAACCACGGTACACGGCGAGGGACAGGGGACACAGGACAGGACGCTACGGGACAGACAAGACTGGCCAAGGCAGGACAAGGAGCCTGAGGCAGGACAGAGACAGGGGAAACAGAGACTGGCCAGGAGCTGGGCCGGGGCATGGCAACACAGGCAGGGACCGGGCGAGGCACGGGAGCAGGGCTGGACGGGACAGGACTGGGAACAGACACAGGAGTGGGGCCAGGGGACAGGGCGGAGGCAAACACAGAGGCAAAGACACCATGAACAACGGAGACAGGCACTGGCACAAGGTGGGTGACAACTTGGGGAACAGACATGGGGACAGGAACAGGGATGACACCACAGGAAACAGACACAGGAACAGGAACATGGACACGAACAGACACAACCACGGGGACAGGGACCAAAACAAAACCAGGGATGGGACCAGGGAGCAAGGGGAACACGGGCAACGGAACATAGGAGGCACATGGCGGAGCAGGGGGAACACAAAGTCCATGCCCAACAGGGGGCAGCACAGTCCCAAGGGCAACAGGCGGGGCCCGCTGGCGGGCAGCGGGAACAGGCGGGGCCCGCTGGCGGGCAGCGGGAACAGGGGCCGGCAGGCGGGCAGCGGGAACAGGAGCCGGCAGGCGGGCAGCGGGAACAGGAGCCGGCAGGCGGGCAGCGGGAACAGGAGCCGGCAGGCGGGCAGCGGGAACAGCGGCCGGTGTGGACCACCTCCTCCGGGTCGCGGGTACAGGAACCGGCGTGGACGAGACGCCCTCGGGGGGCGGAGTCGCCGCACTGACGTCACCGGGGGGCGGAGTCGCCGCACTGACGTCACCGGGGGGCGGAGTCGGCCACTCTTGCCGTGAGTGTCCACTACTCCCCCCCAAAAAATTCTTTGCCGTCTTAAGGTGAGAAGCTGGCAGGATCAGAGGAGGGAGGTGCTCCTCATGGAAGGCGACTTCTGCATGCGCTGTGGCGACGGGGCTCTGAGTCGGAGGCGTGGTCTTCCTCCTTCCTCGGTCTGGTCTGCGCCTGGAAGAACATACAGACACAACTGCTTCTCGGTGGCTTTCATTGTGACTCCGCCTCGTCGGAGGTATCGGGAGCTCACAATGGCTTTTGAAAGCCAACCGAGAGCCAAGCCAACGCTCGTCTGCACATTCATTCCGTCTGCCCGAGTCTCGTGCTACAGGCTGCTCCTCCCTGTAGCGTGTGTCGAGTCGGGCAGACACGTAGCGCTTATCAGGGAGTTCGTCGCTAAAGCTAGAAACCGAAATTGATTTCGCTTTGTTTTTACAGCGACGAGACTCCCCTGTACCCACAGCGCAAGGGGAATTCCTGTCTCTGGTTCGTTCACGCTGTAATACCGGAGAGTCGAACCGAATTAAACCAGCCAACATCTCATTACAGCGATTGAACTTACCAGAGTCTCGCTCTCTCGCTGTGTCCTGGTAGGGTCGGTTGTTATGTAACGTAGCTTGCGCCACGGAGCGAGGAGACGGACACAAACGCAGAGAAGAGCGAGATTTATTACAGGGCATTCCATAATCGTAGTCGAAGTCACGGGCAGGGGTCACAACGGGAGAGCCATCCAGATGAGACAGGTACAGGGGCATGATGAAGACAGACACGAAACAAAACCAGGCTGAAATAACACAGAACAGAGAAATAACCAACAGAGAGTCTAATACCGGGAACAGGGCACACGAATACAACAGCGCGAGGGAGAGAACAATCAAACATCCAAAACAACCGACAAGGGACAAGGGACACTCAGGGACTATATATACACAGAACACCAAACATGGATCAGGTGCAAACAATGATGACAGGGGCGTGGTAACAAACGAGGAATCAGAGACAACGAGCTGGGCGGGATAAACAGGCAGAGAATAACAAAACCACGAGGAACAGAGACGTTGGAGTGACAGCGGGGAGAGGGGGCGTAGCCATACGTGACACATATTCTAAAGTGAGGTTCTGTTCATCACTAATTAGATACTAAAAAGAACTGTGTATTTAACCTCCCATGTACAGAAGTTGAATGTCAAAAATGCAATCGTCTTAATGGAATAACAGAAAACACATTTTAGCATGTTTACTCTCTTTTGAATTCAAGCAGTTTTATTTTCTGCTAGATGTAGACTCTCAACTTCTAAATTTAAAATGCAGAAATACTGACTGGTTTTATGTGCGGATACCAATATAGCTAAAATGGCAACAGTAACAGCAAAGGCAACATGAACATGACTTTAATTATACTTGTTACAAAAAACTAGAAAGTCTGTAAATAATTCCCAAATATACCAAATCATTCCTAAATATACTAAATTGTTCCAAATATATAAAATTATTCCCACATATACAAAAACATCCCCAAATATGTAAAATTATTCCCACATATACAAAAACATTCCCAAATATGTAAAATTATTCCCAAATATATTAAAACATTCCCAAATATGTAAAATTATTCCCAAGTATATTAAAACAACAACAAAAAACAGAGCCTACATATTTTGGTTATACCTTATTTTCAACAAATAACTCATTTCCAGCGAATGGGAAGAAGCTGTCCCTTTGCCTTCATGTCTTCAATCTTGTTCTTTGTTTCTTCATTGATGTGGGCTGCACATTTTTTTGCAAATGCAGCCAAGGTCTCTTTTGTTGACATAGCAGCAAGACTTTCATAAGCTTTGGGATCAACAATCGCAAGTTCTGCAATTGCCGCAGTGAAAGCAATTGTTCCGTGGTCAACATTATGGCGGTTGAATGCTTCAGTCATGGTGCATACCCTCTGAAAAGTCTTGAGCACCTTGCGGTATCGAATGATGACCTCCTCAGGAATTTGAGCTGGAAAAAAACATTAATAATAAAAGTAACAAAGTCATTAAATGTAGTACACTGCACTTGATTTGTTAACCAACCAACGTTTAATGTTGCTATGTCTGACAAGCTTTAAGTCAGCAGACGAGGTGTGGAATTTTTTTTGAAAATTTGTAATTCCTCACTGCTTTCTCTAAACCCTGCACTTTTCTTTTTAAAAAGGTGGTGACATGGAATGTTGGGGATTACGTAGACCATTGACAGCTTTTACGAATACTTTAGCTTTTTAGTAGGGGTGTATTCAACTAAGGATTTTCATAGTCGAATCTGATTTGTCAGCTTTTCCCTTTAGTCGACTAATAGTCGAATCAGGTTTATTTTTATTTTTTTTATTTAGAGCACCTTAAACGGGATCCCGTTCTCATTCAGGACTTTTTTCCTCTTCAAAGTAAAAACCTAAAACGTTCAGATAAATGAATAAACACGGTAGGTTGGCTTTATTCAGCTTTTATTTATTTACTTATTTCGAGACAAACCGCGACGAGACGCGACGATGACCGAAACGACAAACGGCTGAACTGTTTTTTTCGCCTTACGCGTTTTAAATGGTATGCCATCTTAGTTGCCAACTTACTTTTGAAGTTTTTTAGTAGCCATTATAATCTCGGCAGATGCTGCGTATTCTGTAGCGTGTTCAGCTCTGCTCGTTTGGATTGTGCAACTGCAGGGTGTGATTTATGAATGTGTAGTAAGGAAGATGCCTATTGTTAATGCGCAAACATCATTTTTAAATATTTATTAACAGAAATTAGGATAATTTTATTTGACAAAAGGCTATATATAACGAAAACAAAGACATTTCATGTAACAACTAATGCTTAGCTGCATCCTTGGGCATCCCCATGCAGTTAGAATGGTACATTCGACTATGACGTTCATAGTCGACTAGGGGGTATAGTCGACTATAGTCGAATCAGTGACTATTGCAGGTCACCCTAGTTAGATAGATGATCACTATGCAGTACACTGTGTTGTTGTTACACCCGTTACTATGAGCAATTCAGTCAGGACAAGTCTTTTAACTTACCTCTAGCATGAAAGTGTTTTGCTACTTTGTCCATGTGCTTCTTTTTTTTGGCCTTTTTGTAAGCCTTATCAGATTCCGAAGAGTCACTGATTCCAGGTGAACTAGATGATTCAGATGAAGAATCATCTACACTGACTTTGATGTCCTTATTTACAGGATCAGGAATCATACCTATGTACAGACATATGACATTCATTTAAATGTTTAGCCATTTTGCAAAAACTGTAAATGCTCAGAAAACAAGTGATTTATAAGTATTTAAGTGCAATCTAAAAGGATTCTGAATCAAATCAAATCAAATCAAATCAAATTTTATTTATATAGCGCTTTTTACAACAGTTGTTGTCACAAAGCAGCTTTACAAGTGCCGAGTCCTAGCCCCCAGTGAGCAAGCCAAAGGCGACAGTGGCAAGGAAAAACTCCCTAGTTTTTGCATGAGGAAGAAACCTTGAGAGGAACCAAGACTCAGGGGGGGAGCCCATCCTCCTCTGGCCGACACCGGTCACCATGACAACAACAACAATATAGACAGAATGTAGACAGAATGTAAAAGATGCAATAATGTCCATTTAGACAGAATATAAAAGATGTAATAATGTCCATCATGGTGTAGGCATCCGGTTAGGCAGGAGGTGGCTGGCCCAGGATGGATCGCTTGTCTCTCCTCATCTCATTATTCCTCAAGCAGGCGGGCAGCCATGTGGAGAAATGAAACAGGGAAAATTAGCTCTGTATGAGGACATGTACAGGACAGGTAAAATTATAAACATTTCTGGAGTGTGGCAGCAACTCCGGCACTAAGGTAAATTATTACAGCCTAGCTAAAAAAGGCAGAACCAGAAGGTAACATAGGCTTGGGGGCATTCTGAGACAATGCCATCCGTCCACTGCACCGTCAACAAACTTGAGTGACCACGAGCAGTGACAGGATGACAGCACCAGCACCCCAGTCTACCATAAAACCCTTTGTCTATGAACCCCTGGATCTGTACCTTTATCTAAGGGGGATATTAATTATCAAACGCTAGACTAAATAAGTGGGTTTTCAACCTAGATTTAAAGATTGTGACAGTGTCAGAGTCCCGGACACATTTAGGAAGATTATTCCAAAGCTGGGGGGCCTTATAAGAAAAGGCTCTTCCCCCTGCTGTTACCTTGTTAATTTGTGGAACTAATAACAGACCAGCACCCTGTGATCTTAGTTGACGTGGGGGTTCATAGTAGGAAATAAGTTCCTGGAGGTATTCAGGAGCAAGCCCGTGTAGTGCTTTATATGCTAATAATAGAATTTTAAAATCAATACGAAATTTAACTGGGAGCCAATGCAGGGCTGATAGGACTGGTCTAATATGCTGAAATTTTCTAGTTCTGGTCAGAACTCTAGCTGCGGCATTTTGAACTATTTGAAGTTTATTTAGATTCCTATTTGAACATCCTGACAGTAGTGAATTGCAGTAGTCTAGTCTAGAGCTAACAAAGGCGTGCACCAATTTTTTTCTGCATCATCCTGTGATAATGCATTTCTTAATTTGGCAATATTGCGGAGATGTAGAAAAGCTATCCTAGTAGTATTATCTATATATTTATCAAATGATAGGTCGGAGTCGAGTATGATGCCTAGGTTTTTGGCTACTGTGCCAGGTGTAATGGGATAGTCTGCAAGATTAAGCGTTAAATTTGGAATTTTCTGTCTTGCGGCCTTAGGGCCCACAAGGAGAACTTCTGTTTTGTCCTCATTTAATTGTAGGAAGTTTAGAGACATCCAGCATTTAATATCTCTTACACAGGCCTCAATTTTTCCTAAACTGAGTTTGTCATCGGGTTTGGCTGATATGTAAAGTTGAGTGTCATCCGCATAGCAGTGAAAATTGACACCATGTTTGTTTATTACTGTGCCCAATGGTAGCATATATAATGTAAATAATAGTGGTCCTAAGATGGAGCCTTGCGGGACCCCATATTTAACCATTGTACGTTTGGATGAAATATTATTGAGCTCTACAAACTGATAGCGATTTGTTAAGTAAGACTGAAACCATGAAAGGGCTGTGCCTGAGACTCCAACCCAGCATTCTAACCTTTCTAGCAAGATCCTATGATCAATTGTGTCGAAAGCTGCACTAAGATCAAGAAGCACTAACAGTGATACATAGCCTTGATCTGATGCAAGGAGGAGATCATTTGTTACTTTAACTAATGCTGTTTCAGTACTGTGATGGGGCCTAAAACCAGATTGGAACTTTTCAAATATGTTATTCCTATGCAGATATAGGCATAATTGCTGGGCAACAGCTTTTTCTATGATCATAGATATAAATGATGTGTTTGAAATGGGTATATCTTTAGATAGCACAGTCGGATCAAGATTTGGTTTCTTGATCAGAGGTTTGATAATTGCTAACTTACATGATTTGGGCATGTGACCTATTGTAATGGATGAGTTAACTATAATTAGAAGAGGTTCAGTTACAGCTGGTAATACCTCTTTTAATAACTTTGAGGGGACTGAGTCTAGTGTGCAGGTAGTACAATTTAAGGAAGAAATTATTTTCTCTAATTCTGATTTTGGGAGTGGATGAAAAGCATCAAGTTTTTCTCCCGGTATGTAATTTAAATCAATATCAACCAAACCAGATGACATACCAGTTGTATTGCTAATAAAGGGTTTTACATTTTGTCTAATATTCTCTATTTTATTATCAAAGAAATCTATAAATACATTACTAGTGAGGTTTACTGGAATCTGAGGTTCTGTGCCTGCTTGATTTTTTGTAAGTTTAGAAATAGTATTAAAAAGAAATCTAGGATTGTTTTTATTTTTCTCTATCAGTGAGGCTAAGTATGCTGAGCGTGCTTTAGTGAGTGCCCGTTTGTAGTCAATAATGCTATCCTTCCAGGCACAGTGGAATACTTCCAATTTAGTAGATCGCCATTTCCGCTCTAATTTACGTGCTATTTGTTTTAAGTTTCTAGTTTGGTCAGTGTACCACGGGGCGAGCTTTTTGGATCTAGCTTTTTTATATTTTAGTGGAGCTACTATATCTAGAGCTGATCTGCAGGTATTCTCTAAGTAGTCGGTTAGACTACCTAACTCTCCTGGATCGGATGGCGAGTGGGCTAAAGCAGTTAAGTCAGGGAGGGTTTCAATAAACTGTGTTGCTGTTGATGAATTTATCGAGCGCTTTATACACTGCCAAGGAGACGGGCGGGTATTTATGTTAAGGTGAAAATCGAATTTGACTAAATAGTGATCGGAGGGAATTTATATAACTTAAATGTGTCATTTTAATCACACTTCTTTTCATAAAAAAAGTTGAAAAAACATTGAAAATGTACTACTTTTCACAAATGTTCTTGGTGCATTTAATGCTAACAACTGACCCAATACATTTCCAAACAACTTTAAGAACAACAGTATTGCAACTGTTTCCCAAAAGTTTTAAATAGCTCTTTGTTGACACTGTTGAACTGGCTGTGCCTTTCCAGCACAGTTGCAGAGGCAATGAGCCAACGATCTACATATATTTTCTCATTATACCATATTATACCACAAAAATATAATTAGACAAATGTTTATTGTAAAAATTTATGACAGACATGAAATTAAATTACTTTTATAATAGAAAAATAATACTAGACAGACCAGGATTCAGCTAGAATGACCATAGCAGTTTTGACGGTCTAAAATTTGCATGCTTGTAGGTTATGAATAAATTTAAGTACTACGAGGGAAAGGGGATTAAGAAATGCTGATTCTTTTAAGTATGAGAATACGGAATACTAAGCATTATTAAAGTTTTGCACCCTTTCTGCAGACCCTGCAATGTCATTTCTGGTTCAGGTAATTTCTAAAAAATAAATAAAGACTACTAATTACTTTCGTTGATTCACCAGATTCAATTACTTTGTTGCTTACACATTACAATGGGGCAGTCGTGTATGGAAGTTATTCTGTGTCAATATTCAAATGAAAATGTAATACGCATTGGTATTTACATGTTCCACTCTTACAAGCAACTTTGAGCTCAAAGTTCGGATTGCATTTTGACACAGTTTGAGCGCTGTTTGTATCGTAATGTTATTGCAAACAAGAGAGGCGCTATTTCTCCATTAACATTTGAATATTTACATATTTTTAGCGTCGTGGTGAGGTTGAAAATTACATTTCAAAGGCGTTATCAGGAAATGCAAAGCATATTAAGTGAATAGCATTTTAATATTCCATAGTCGTGGCCTGGCGGTTAGGGAACTGGTCTTGTGACCGGAGGGTCGTGGGTTCGATTCCCAGACCCGAGGCCATGACTGAGGTGCCCCTGAGCAAGGCCCTTAACCCTCAATTGCTCACTTGTATAAAAAATGAGATAAAAATGCAAGTTGCACTGGATAAGTGCATCTGCCAAATTCCATCAAATGTAAATCACTAGTGTTTTCAGATGACTACTTACTCAGTTACAGTAAACTCAGGTTAAAGTTGACTTATATGATTGTTTGTCGTGACAAATGCCACAACCAAAAGACTATCCGGAGGTCCATCCGAAAGGGCTCTATATTTGAGAAATCTCATGTTAAGCTCCAGACCTGGATTCATTACATTTGCAGGTAACAAAAAAGTATGCTGTAAAAATAAATCTGGAAGAAGGGTTGCCTTCATTCAATTTGAAGCCAATATTTGTGCAAGAGACAGCTTAATTAAAATGATAATACAGGATAATACAGCTGATAAATGGCCATTATTATGCAACAATCATTTTACAGAGTACTTCTTACTTCAAGCTAGTTATTTATAAGTCCACAGAGACTTAAAATCTATGAACCTGTTTACTACTGTGTTATTTAGACTCATAATTTAGTCATACAGACTATATTTTTCTTTCAATGAAAAGCACTCAAAGTTCTGTGTAGTACAGGACAAGACTTATTCCCTGTCTGGGAAACTAACCCTTATTACTACTCATCTGAATAGACTTTGGTTCATTTTCACCCTTGATTCGTTTGGGCAGGTTTGAATATGGTAAGATGCGGGCCAAAACTCTGGAGAGGTGTGATCTGACTTTATTTACTATATTTATGTTCTTATTTACTTTCTTCTTCCACCCCAGACAGTTCTGACCAATAAACAGAGAGAACATGGTCATGTTTTTTTTTTTTTTGCCACATTTCGGTTCACTTTTCGGATTTTTCTCAGTGTGAACAAAACAAACAAACCAAAAAATGCTCCAAACCTTTTAAGTAATTCCATCCAACTATAGGTGTGAAACACCAAAGTTCACAGTACTCAGAATTGCAAATAGTAAGTTGAGGTTGGTAAGATCAAGTTAAAAAGAAAATGAAATTGAGTGCTGATCTATAAATACTGTTTAATTCAGATTTGATTAATCATAGCATTTGCTGTGGAAAAGAATTATTAAGTCTAAGTATTAAATCTGATTTCATCTTACACCCGGTTATCATTTATGTACAACATCAAATGTAATGTAATTACATAGTATCTTTCTTTATATCCACACATTTTTATATAGATTTGCCCAAGGGCTCCGCCTTCGCCAGATAGATATGCTTCAGGAGGGCATTACACGAAGTTCCACAACCTTGAGCAAACTGGCTAGCAAACTTCGCAAGGTGTGCAAATCTGCCATGAAAAGAATGAGGAGAGATAAAAGGGAGAGAATCGGAAGCACACGTGAAGTTGTAATGATTGATGAAAGCAAGTTTGGCCACAAACACAAAGTAAGTTTATTCAGCCATGTCTGTTTTGTGTTTTTGTTACTTGGACAGTGGTCATCAACTGTACTCTTATACATCTTGCTTCCTGCAGATTTCAGCTCCAACTTTATTCAGTTGAACCTGCCTCATTTAATTACTGGCTTCAGACACCAGTAGTTATCTGTATGAGTGTGTTAAATATGGTTAGGACGTCAAACCTTCAGGAAAGAAGATCTGCAATTGTAGATCTAAGACCCTTAAGTAACCACTGACTGTGGTAAGGGCATTAAACATGTGTTCTATTTTCACTTTCAAATTAGTCATGTCAGAATTCTATCATGTACATTATAAGGCCAGATTCTGTATTGAACTAATTTGATATAAATTACATTGAGTATTTGTCTCATGCTTAATCTTTGGCCATATTAGAGTGATAAGTATCTTTCCATGATATTTGGTTTGAAAAAAAATATATATTACATTTTAAAATTTGTTTTTGCATTTAGTACAACAGGGGAAGAAGCAGTAACCGAAATTCCTGGGTGTTTGGGATGCTGGGTGTTCGGAATCAGGGGAGGAGACCTGTGTTACGCATTGTGAAGAACAGATCCACAAGACACCTGATGCCCATCCTGAAGAAGTATGTGAAGCATGGGAGCACAGTGATATCAGATGGATGGAGAGCATACAGCTGTCTTGAGAATGAGGGATATCTTCATCTCATAGTCAATCATAAAGAGTCTTTTGTTGACCCTATGACTGGAGCACACACCCAAAACATTGAGCGGATGTGGGGAGTCTGCAAATCCTCTGTATGGCGACTACGAGGCAACAGGTCTGAAATATCCCTGAAGGAACATTTGGATTTAATAGAATGGACCTACTGGAGGGGAAATAAGCACAGTGGAGGTCCCCTTGGCATGCTTTTGCATGAAATAAGAAAACAATATACTGTATGAGGTTGAAATTGTGGAATGGTCCATATTTGTCCCAATGCATTAATGGTGGATGTTAGTGTTTTCATTTAAGTGTTAGATATCATTGTAAACTTTATTTTAGCATGTGTTGATTTTGATTTGTTCCATAAGCTTCTAAATGATTTTATTTGTAATTGAGATCTTAGACTCTGGATCATTAGTTACTGGCTTAAATACATTTTATTTTAACATGCTTCTTTCTTTTGCATGTTTTTGGTTCTTTGTGATAGCACCTACAATTAATTAATTAATTTACTGAAATGATAAACTCTTTCTAACCAAAATTGACTATATTGAACACACACTGACATCATAGATTGTATTGCAAATAAAGTATGAACAGGTTCTGAATCTGTGAGAGTTCTTTATCAGTTCGGTATATTCAGTTCTTTTTAGTGTCTAATTAGTGATGAACAGAATCTCATTTTAGAATATGGTACACTTCTTGGTCTATTAGTGACTTATTAAGCTCTTATTAGCTAAATGCTGATGGAGATTGACTTATTAAATGTTTATTTTGTGCTTTTTATTGTCTAGTGATGAACAGAACCTCACTTTAGAATATGGTACACTTCTTGGTCTATTAGTGACTTATTAATAGTGACTTACTGCCAAAGGAGTACAGTGTTTTCTACAATTCCCAGCCATACTTAAAGCGACCCACCGCCGCAGAGAGCTAGAATTCCACTCTCCAGAGGAGGCCGAGCAGTTTCTACAATCGCTTGGATCATCAGAAACTACCGACGTCCCACGCGTCCTACTTGACGAGATCGATAGCCCTGCACAATAGCCCTGAAGACAACATGGACACAAGACCTCACCCCCTAAACATTTACATTTACGGCATTTAGCAGACGCTCTTATCCAGAGCGACTTACAAAAGTGCTAAGTGTTTAGTCAGAATATGCATCTCTATCTAGTATAAACAGGTTTAAGTCCAAACTACTCAAGCACTGCCATAAACAGTTGCCAGTGCTGATACCTAGAAAGAAGACAACAAATATAAGATTAGACAGAGCAATACCTAGCAAGACTGAAATACCTACAAGACTACATTAGCAAATGTTCCCAGAGATAAACGAGCTCTTTCCCGTCTGCCTTGATGCAAACGGACATTCAGGTATGCCAAAGCCATTCTGAGTCCATGGTCAACGCCGAGAAAATCTGTGAATATCGGACAATTCAACTGATTCCGTGCCCAAATTCACAACGTCTCAGTCAGGGCCGGCGCCAGAACATATACAGTGAGGGGGCGTCAGAAAATTTCGGGGGGGCGAACGTAAGTTGTTGAGCGGGGGGGGTGCGTGTAACGATTGTCGAGCGGCTGAGGGAGCACCATGTAGCGATTGTTGTAAAATAAATGGGTCTTATTTTTTACATTGAGGGGGCGGGACACCTCGCCCCCCCGTGGCGCCGGCCCTGGTCTCAGTTTATGGACTTCCAATCCGTCAGATTTCCTTTTAGACCACCACTTTATTTTTATAAGTTTGCCATCTGTTATCTGTAATGTGAGTCACAGGTGGACAGCGCATCGCTATATGAGAGTCACGTCTCTTGCTATCCCCTATCATCAAACCAAAGGGATATATATTTCCTTGCGGTTTTCTCTTTTTGTGTACATAACTTCGTTGCTAGTTCTATTTTTATGTTCTATGGCAGATCACATGTATTGGTTTTTAGTTTTTCGTGCAGGACATCATGAGCTGTTTAATTGCCGTGAGCTTTTCTGGCATGGCAACATTTTGTTGTGGCATTGCGTAATCCGTTACACAGACACACATCTTGACTGGTTGATCTGAACGTCTTTAGCTGGAACGTGTGCGGCTTAAACAGTCCCATTAAACGGACGTGATGCCTTCAGTTCATGCATCGAAACAATGCAGATTTTGCCCTTATTCAAGAATCTCATCTAAAACAAGAGGATGTTCATCATTTCCAAAATAAGCGATACAAAATTATAGCAATTTCCTGCGCCAGTAATAAATCCAAGGGTGTTGTGATATTGGTTAGAAGGTCTACTCAGCTAACAGTGCACTTAACTGGTAAGAACACAAGCGGCCGCTTTGCTTATGCCCATCAGCGTCAGTGGCAGAAAAACTCTCCTAATAACTTTGATGCTGATTTTCTCAACAGTATATCAAATACGCTACTCTCCTTCGTAGACTGTAGTTTACTTATTGGAGGTGATTTCAATGCCACTGTTAACCCTTTACTGGACAGGTCTCCAGTTTTCAATCGTTTTCCCCCCTCCACTGTCACCCTTAATCACTTCCTTACAGAGTTAAATTTGACAGATGTCTGACGAACTAGAAACACCAACGTCAAAGCCTACAGCTTTTACTCGACTCGTCACAAGTTGCTATCTCGGATTGATTACATATTAGCTAGTTCTAGCTCACTTGATCAGATCTGTGAGGCGGATATATTACCCAGATTAATATCAGATCACTCCCCACTCCGGTGTTGTATCAAGCCATCTTCAGCGCCCTCTAAATTCCGCCTGTGGTGTTTCAACAACTCTTTATTATTCAATAATGAATTTATTGAGAACCTTCAAATTCAGTTACAAGAATTTCTCAGTTTCAATCAGACTGAATGCTGCAATTCACAAATACTTTGGGAGACCACAAAATGTTTCATAAGAGGGTTTTGCATTGCATACTCCTCTAAATTAAAATCACAGAGTGCTAAAAGGATGTCACAGCTGGAATCTGAAATCAAAACTCTAGAACAACAGCAATCTGAATCACACAGTGAGAATGTAAATATTTCTTTGTCTGCCTTATGGGGTGAATATAATAGACATTCCTCATCCAAAGCAGTGTTTGCTGTACACAGGACTAGACAAAAATATTATTATCAGGGGGATAGGCCCAGCCACTTACTTGCATTGAGACTAAAAGAAAACGCATCCAAATCATGTATTGATGTAATCCGAGCTGATTCCTTCCAGGAATCCACTGTTGTGTTCTCACTCAGTTCTGCCATTGTCCTTGTTCTCATGTAGAATAACACCAAGGGCAAAGCTTTCAAAGCGTTCGACCGTCTGCGTTGGGACTACCTATGGTTACTTCTGGAGCACTATGGTTTTGGATGGTCAAAGTTCTCTATTGCTCACCGATTGCCTCTGTGTTGACAGGTTACTGCAAATCCCAGCCTTTTGAATTTCAGCAAGGTACCAAGCAAGGGTGTCCACTCTCCTCCTTACTGTTCACACTCTCTCTAGAACCCCTTGCACAGGCAATCAGGCTCAGCCAATCTATCTCCCCAATTACATTGTTAGACACCTCTCACCACATCTCATTATTTGCTGATGACATCCTTCTTTATCTCTCAAATCTAAATAAAACAGTCCCCCATGTATTACAATTGTTTGATAAATTTCATGATCTGTCTGGTTATAAAATTAACTGGGCAAAATCTTCATTAATGCCAATTAGTCCTTCAAAAGACAAGTTGTCTTTACCTTCATTTATTCCAGTTGTGACATCCTTTATATACTTGGGCATTAAAATAAGTGGCTCTTTATCAAGCATCCTGCGAGACAACTACTCTGAGCTCACGCAAAAGATAATTGCAGATCTTCAAAGATGGAGCTCGCTAAAAATCTTGATACAAGCAAGAGTCACTATCTTAAAAATTAAAATTCTGCCACGCTTTAACTTCCTATTTTTTATGTTGCCCATGCAGCCACCTCCAAACCTCTTTAAAAGCGCACACTCACAATTTTGTAAGTTTATCTGGGCTAGCAAAAGGGCCAGGATTCGCCTCTCGACACTACAACGGCCTAAAAAGCAGGTGGACTTGCTCTCCCTGATTTAAAAATCTACTTTCTCGCCTTTCAGATCCGATCTATACATATTTCGATGGATCCAGAATCACACATTCCGTGGCGTCCAATAGAAGCTAGGTTGACCTAGACTAACCAACTCAAAGATGTACCTTTCATACAGATAGGGCGAAAAAGTGCACTTAGACTTGGTACTATTCTCACCTCTACCCTGAGAGCTTGGCACGATGCTGAACGAATACTGGGTGGTCCATCCAAGCTGATTTTGTCCTCCCCCTTATGGAACAACCCTTGTTTAACATCAGGCAAACAACCTTTTATGTCTCCTATATGGTCATCCAAAGGCATCCACACAGCTAATGGCATTTACGATAATGGCACACTGCGCACATTCCAAGACCTCCAACACCAGTATGATCTACCAGGCTCATCTTACTTTCTTTACCTCCAGCTCAGATCTTCAATGAAGGTGTATGGAGTGCCCTGGCACTCATTACAGTCACATCCCCTATCTAATCATATCTGTCCTAGTAGCCCTTCACGAGGCTTGGTAACAAAACTGTACAACCTTCTCAGAAGGAACTCCATGAAACCACTTTCTGTTATGTCAATATGGGATAGGGAGCTTAAGGTATTGGGTGTTGAACCAGACTGGGAGGAGATATGGAACAATTTACCACTAATGTCTAAGTGCCTGGCACCATGGCTGGATTACTGACCGGGCCAGTGGGGCCAGCGCCCAGGGGCCCTTGAGGTCAGGGGGGCCCTGGCCGAAAACTTTTTGCGATGCCTATCAACATTTATGGTACAATATATTTTTATTTCCAAGGGCCCTCCATTTTAAGGATCCTCTGACTATTAGCGACTTTGACCCCAGGGCCTCTTGGGGGCCCTAGCCATGCTTTTGGGCCCTAGCCATGCTTTGGAGGGCCCTAGTCATGCTTTTGTGCCCTAGCCATGCTTTTGGGGCCCCTAGCCATGCTTTTGGGCCCCTTAGGAAAATGGATGAGGCGTTGTGGCACTGCTCTGACTTTGACTTATAGCTATTAGGGGTCCTAGGAAAGAGGGGGGCATATTTTTAGAGGGCCCTGGTTATGAGAGCCCCTACCAGGGGGCCCTAGAGAAGAGCAGGGCATACCATTAGAGGGCCCTTGATCACGAGGGCCCCTGCTACGGGGCCCTTGACTTCCATAGAAGTCGTTTACCATGGCTCCTTGACTTTCTAGGGACCTACAAACTCAGGCCCTTATTTAATGCTTCTGAATTTGTATTGTTTCAAAATTATTATGTTCAATTTCTCTTAAGCGCAGAGACACAAATTAATTTAGCAATTTTGCAATTATTTAAATTTAAGACAAGCAATTTGTCTGATGAATGCTATCTTTGACACTGATTAAATTGAGTGAATTTGGCCAAGGGTGTGATTTCACTTATGTGAAAACAACAAGCCATTTGACTAGTTTCATGTTTCCCCTTTAATAAACAACAGTAAAGAGACCAGTGGTCACTCTAGTTCTGAAGGAATGCACAAAAGGAAAAGTGCCTTTTCATACAACAGAACTGCAAGCTAATTTTACTGAGTAGCACAATTTTGGTTTGGTGACAGATGATGAAACAGCAAGTGGTTTTGTTGTAGTTGCTGTGGCTGCGTATGCGTGTAACCCTGATATTTAGTTTGAGGATTATTTATTGGAAAATATATTTTATTCAGCTTTCCTTATTCAATGACCATTCAATGACAGTTTGACATGACTTGACATGCTTCAAGGCAGTGTGAAGGGGTCTTGACAATAATGAAACTTGATTTAATATCATTAACACAGCATTTTTAATATACTCAAAACCTTTCCCCTGTCTCCCTCTCCATGCCCCCCTCTCTCTCTCTGTCTCTCTCTCTCTCACACACACACACACACACACACACATACACACACGCTACCCCTCCCCCACCCTCTCACTCAGTGGTGAAAAATTGTTACATTGCCATAAATTCCCACGGGGGCTGAGCCAATCAGGTGTTGCGAGAACTTCCAAGCGAATATGCAAGTTCTATATAAAACCCCCTGCCAGTATCAAAACTCCTCACATTCAGACAGTTAAGCTTGTGAACTTGCTCTGTGCTTTTACTACAACTTTTACCTTGCTATTACCAGATCAGCAACCAACAGCCTTTTTAAAGGCTCATTGACCATTATACTGCAGTATATTATTTTATAATATATATAAATATTTTTATTATATTATACTATACTATATTGCATATATTCTGTTACATTCTTTTTATAGTCTTTTCAAAGGCTAATATATTATATTACATTACATGATATAATATTACATTACTATATTTACTATTGTCACGTTACGGTCCCCGAACCCTTCCTTTGGGGCGTGTGTTAACGTTGTCTGCGTCTATTCGTCTGTGTCAGTGTATCTCCATGGGTGCGGGTGTGTCTTGTAATTATCTGTCTCACCTGTGGCTCGTCTCATCATCACGTGGGGTTGATGTGGTCTGTCTATTTAATGTGCGTTCGCGTAGTGTCTTGTGCTCGTCATTGTCTAAAGTCTGCACGTTGAGATCTAAAATCTGTTGTTATTAAACGTAACGTTTGCTACGTAAGCGGGGATTCCGTGTCTCGTCCTTGGCTGCGCCCGAACGTTACAACTATATTAAACTTTGAAAGGTTCACAGCCTTTTTCAAGGCTAGTGTAACGTTGCTAACTAGCAACTCACAGCTTTTTAAAAAGTTTATTGTTATTTGCATATTACATTATTGATAAGAAGAAGTGTAGTAGAAGTGTAAGCTTTATAATAGTAAAAAAAAGTGCGCATGTGAAAAAAAATAAATAAAATTGCGTGTGTGAGAAGTGTAGTAGAAGTGTAAGCTTTATAATAGTAAAAAAAAGTGTGCGTGTGAAAAAAAATAAATAAAATTGCGCGTGTGAGCATGCATGTGTGAAAAAGAAAAAATGTGTATGAAAAAAAAGTGCGCGTATAAAAAAATAAATAAAATTGCACGTGTGTGAGCATGCACGTGTGAAACAAAAAATAAAAAAATGCGCACGTGGAAAAAAATTTTTTATGCGTGTGAGCGTGCGCATGTGGAAGAAAGTTTGCGTGTGAAAAAAAGGGCGCGTGTGAAAAATATATATAAAAAAGTGCGCACGTGAAAAAAATATATAAAAAATGGCTGTGAAAAAAATAATAAAAAAATGTATGTGAAAAAAGTTTAAAAAAATAAAAAAAATAAATAAAATTGCGCGTGGCGTGTGTGAAACAAAAAATAATAAAATGCATGTGTGAAAAAAATGCGTGTGTGAGCGTGCGCATGTGAAAAAAAAATAATAAAAAATGCGTGTGGAAAAAAAAGTGCGCGTTTAAAAAAAAAATGTTTTATTGCGCGTGTGTGAAAGGGGGCAGGGGGGGCTGTGCAACCCTTTGCCCAGGGGCCCAGACTATCCTTAATCCGTCCTTGTATGTGTGTTATGTGTTTTGTGTATCCGGTGTGTTTAGTGTCCGAATAATCTGAGGGAAAAGGCTCCTCCTCAGCCTCTTAGTTCTGGCCCGGATGGAGCCTACCCGTTTCCCTGAGGGTAGCCATTCAAACAAACTATGGTTTGGGTGGTGAATGTCCTTACTGATGCGTTTCCCAGATGCTCTGCACCACCTGGAGTAAATGTCCTGAGGTTTTGGCAGTACAATCCTGGTGATGCGCTCAGAGCAGCGTATCACTCTTTGGAGGTCTTTCTTGTCCTGGGTGTTGCAGTTACCAAACCAGGTAGTGATGTTACCAAAAAGAACAGACCCAATGGTGGCAGTAAAGAAGAGTTTCAGCAGTGCTGTGGAGATCTTGAATTTCTTCATCCTCCTGAGATGGTACAAGCGTTGCCTCGCCTTCTTTATCTGGGTGGAGATGTGTGTGGACCATGTCAGGTCCTCAGAGATGTGGACTCCGTGATACTTGTAGCTACTCACTTTCTCAACTGGAGTGTCATTGATCTGGAGAGGTGTGTATGAAGTCCTCTACTTCTCCCTTCTAAAGTCAACTACCATCTCTTTGGTCTTAGATACGTTCATTTCCAGGTTGTTGACTCCACACCATGATGACAGTTGCGGGGGCGAGTGTGTAAAATGGAGACAAATTAAGTATTATATCGCGATTGATTCTTAGTGTTGACTTGTAACTTCCGCAGTAGCCCAACTCAAAAGTTGCCCAAAAAACCACACCCCACAACCCCAGAATTTTAACCCACGGCAGGATTTTTAAACAAGCCCAATTTGGCGTGAAAACCGCGAACCTGGCAACTCTGACAGCGAGTACAGGAGTGGGCTCAATACACATCCTTGGTGGGCGCCGATACTGAGGGTTTTTGAGCTGGATGTAAAATTTCCCATCTTGACCACTTGAGGTCTGTCAGTCAGGAAGCTCTGTACCCAGGAACACAATGAGTGGTTCAGCCCCAGATCATGGAGTTTCATGACCAGCCTTGAGGGAACAATGGTATTGAATGCCGAGCTGTAGTCCACAAACAGTAGGCGTGCATAGTTCTCTTTTCCACTGTTGAGATGGGTGAGGATAGTGTGGAGAATGTATGCAATGGCATCATCAGTACTCCTGTTGCTACGATAGGCGAACTGAAGTGGGTCCAGTGTAGGGAGGAGGGATGAACAGATGAAGTCCTTCCTTGAAAAGCTTTTCAAAGCACTTCATGATCTCAGAGGTAATCCCAGGTTGTTGTTTGCTACCATTGACTGATTGATGAATGGGGCCCGTTTTAATAGTTCAGCTTCTAATATTGACTGTGGGACATTTTTTTTATTTTTTTGTAAATAAGGTTAGGGATCTAAGAGCTAGCATTGTTCTGCCATCCAATAGTTCAGTGCTTTTTTCTCCCCCTTCTAATTTGGTTCTTTTTAATCAATTTGAACCAATTTCTTTGGAGGTTTTAGTTTCAGTTGTGCAAAGTCTTCGTCCAGCCTCCTCTCCTTTTAATATTATGCCATCTCACTTAAAAAAAAAAGGTTTTGTCGTCTATTGCTCCATGTTTACTGCACATTACAAATGCATCTCTTATTTCAGGCTGTTTTCCTGATTCTTTTAAACAAGCCTGCATTGTACCTTTTCTTAAGAAACCAAATGTAAGGAATGCCACCTGATCTTCCCTAACCAGCCTCACCTGCCCCTCATTACCACGCCCCCTTTCAGTCACACTTATACACCTTCCCCAGCACGTCTCAGTCGCGAAGTATTGCCGACTCATGCCGCGTACCAAGCCGTTCTATTACCTGTCTGCTTTCCAGTGTTCTGACCCTCGCTTACGTCCCCGACCTTGTCTCCTGCCTAGTCCCTCTGTACCTCCTGACTTCTGCTCCCCCGGTATGACCCTGGACCGTCCTGACCACGCCAAGAACACGCTGTTACTTATCCTAGTACTCGTGATTCCCCTGCCTGTTTCTGTACCAGCTTCTCATTTCAATAAAAGCGGTGTTCTTCCGCATTTGGATCCCTCTCTGCCTGGTCAATTCGTAACAGAAATACTTCGCCTCAACATGGATCCAGCAGAAGTAACAATCGCGACTCTCACCGAAACGGTCCGCCAGCTCACGGATATCATACAGAGTCAAGGAATCAACATCGCTGCCCTCCAGGAAGCTGTCCGCCTGGTCACAACCTCTGCTTCTACCTCCGTGAGTGTTCCAGCGGCAGAACCTGAGCGCTACGATGGATCTCCTGATCGCTGTTGAAATTTCCTCATGCAATGTTCCATATACTTCACTCATCATCCAGCCCGGTTCCAGGCCGAGTTACAGAGAGTCCACTTTATCCTTTCGTTCCTCACGGGAGTAGCAGGTGCCTGGGGTACAGCGTTGTGGGAAAGCCAAGATCCTGCCCTCCAGTCGGAGAGTCAGTTCACCGCAGTACTCAGGGCTGTTTTCGATCATCCCGCAGACGGACGTGATGTGGGAGACCGGCTCTACGAGATTAAACAGGAACAACGTAGTGCTGCCGAGTATGCGAGAGAGTTTCGTACGCTGGCTGCAGGAAGCGGTTGGAGTGATTCGGCCTTAAAAACAGTGTTCCGCCGCGGTCTGCGAAATGACATTCAGGTTGAACTCGCTTGCCGAAGTGAAGCCCTCACCTTGTCTGAGTTCATTCAAGCGTCCATTAACGTTGACAAATTGTTATTGACCTACCGCTCCAGTAATACCGACGTCCCTGTCATTGCGTCCCGTGCGCCACCTTCCCATGTACGTGATCCGAGTCTTCAGACGACAGACGAGTTTGTGCAGCTTGGCAGGTCCCTACTAACATGTCAGCCATTCCTGCCTATTAAAAAATACAGTCAAGTTAGCTTACCCGTACTAATATCTTGGGGCGGCATAGATACAAACCTGTCTGCTTTAGTGGATTCGGGAGCAGCAGGCGATTTCATAGATCAGGACCTCGCCTACCACTTACACCTCCCCACTGTACCTGTAGATCCTCCCTTGAGAGTAAATTCACTGAATGGGCAACCTATAGGAGAGGGTGTGATTACACTCCGTACCTGCCCCGTGGAGCTACGTGTAGGTCTGTTCCACAGTGAAACGAGAGAGTTCTTCCTCATATCCACGCCCCGAGACCCCATCATACTCGGGTTTCCATGGCTGTCCATGCAGGACCCTGAAATCTCCTGGAAAAAACGAGAACTCGTATGGTGGAAGGACAGTTGTCTTAGCAAGTGCATTCACCTACCACTCCGGTCATCCTCGGTGGAAAGCCCAGACACACCTCTCTCTGACGTCATCCCCACTCAGTATCGTGCATTTGCGGACGTCTTCAACAAGGACAGTGCCTGTCGTCTGCCTCCTCATCGTCCCTGTGATTGCGCAATCGACCTCCTGCCTGGAGCCCCCTTACCTCGTAAAACGAAACCTTACCCTCTATCACGCCCTGAAGATCTGGCGATGGAGTCCTACGTCACCGAGGCTCTGCAGAAGGGGTTCATTCGACCATCCACCTCCCCGGTTGCTGCTGGTTTCTTCTTCGTAGAGAAAAAGGATGGGGGATTACGCCCTTGTATAGACTATCGTGCCCTAAAAGCAGTCACATCGAAATATGCCTACCCTCTCCCCTTTATCACTGCTTCGCAAGAGCGCTTGATGGGAGCAATCATCTTCACCAAGCTAGATTTACGCAGCGCTTACAACTTGGTCCGTATTCGGGAGGGCGATGAGTGGAAAACGGCCTTTGTTACCGCCAGAGGGCACTATGAGTATCTTGTCATGCCATATGGACTAACTAACAGCCCCGCCGTATTCCAAGCATTTATGGATGACATTTTCCGTGATCTGATAGATGATTTCGTATTCGTTTACATTGATGATATCCTGGTTTACTCCCCGTCCGTTTCAGAACACGTCAAACACGTCTCTGCTGTGTTACAGCGCCTTCGGGAGCATAGTCTTTATGTGAAGGCGGAAAAGTGTGAATTTCATCGCTCCTCTGTGACATTTCTGGGATGTACGCTGTCCCCTGGCCAGATCTCCATGGATACACAGAAGGTGGAAGCAGTCACGAACTGGCCGACCCCTCGTTCCACAAAGGAGCTGCAGCGATTCCTGGGATTCGCCAACTTCTGTCGCCGTTTCATCCGAGGCTTCGGTGAGTTGGCTACCCCTCTCACTAATCTCCTAAAGGGAGGGAGGACTCGGAAATTCGCCTGGACCGCTGAAGAGGAACGAGCGTTCTCACTCCTTAAGAAAGCATTCACGTCGGCCCCCGTACTACACCTTCCTGACCCCCAACTCCAGTTCATCGTAGAGGTCGACGCTTCGGAGGTGGGAGTGGGCGCTGTTCTTTCTCAGAGGCAGGGAAACCCGCCGAAACTGTATCCCTGTGCCTACTTCTCCAAAAAACTGACAACCGCTGAAATGAACTATGACGTCGGTGATCGGGAACTCCTGGCCAACAAACTCGCGCTCGAGCAGTGGCGTCATTGGTTGGAGGGAGCGGAGCACACATTCATTGTATATACAGATCATAAGAACCTCGAATAACTTAAGTCAGCCAGACGCCTGAACCCGCGACAAGCCAGATGCACTGTAACAAATTTCTGTAAATTTACAGTGGATATACAACAGTATCTTACTGTATTTTAGAATAATTGTAAAATACTGTTAAATAATTATTCATTGTATGTAAATTAACAGCAATGCAGTCAGTTTCCCAATAACAGCAGATAACTGTAATAATACAACATAATACAGTATTTTCTGTCAAACTGCTTATAGTCTACAGAGCACAAATGCGCGGTTTAGACTCTTAAGCTAAGGTAAGATTCTTTTAAGTCATTTTGTTTTTCACTGTTAACGCGCATTGATTCAAATTCAGCTTCACTTAATCCGTTTCTCACATATATGCAAGTTTGTTCACTTAAACTGATGAGGGGATTTGACTTTCCATGTCGTTCAGGTTCTTATGGCTCATTTTTGTGAGAGCCCAGATGGATTGCTGATTTTTGTTGATGTGAGTATTGATCGGTGATTTCTGAATTATTTTTGTGATTGCACATATAGTATAATATTTTGTTCTGTTGTCTTGTAAACTTACAGGTGTCTTCCACATCTGCTGACACTGAGAGAGAGTTCACTCTATCAGCCAGTCCTCGCCTCATTTTAATTGGTATGTATTTTGATGTACATTTTACAAGAACTTTATTTTATAACAAGAACAATGTGACTAATGAAAGAACTAGTGCAGATTACATGCCCATCTGTGTAATGGCACATTTGAAAAACTGTAATTAAGATACTGTCACGTTGAGGACCCCGGCCCCTCCCTTTTGGGCGTGTGTTAACGTTGTCCACGTGCTTTGTCTGCGTCTGTGGATCTTCGTGGTTGTGGTTACGTCTTGTGATAATCCGTCTCACCTGTGGCTCGTCTCGTAATCACGTAGGGCTAATGTGGTTTGTCTATTTAATGTGCGCTCGCGCAGTGTCCTGTGCTCGTCGTTGTCTAAAGTCTACACGTTGCCGTGTATGTTTCGTGTTCTGTGTGCGCTTTATGCGTTATTTGTATAAAATAAAAGTGACGTCCTGACGCCGAGGATTACGTTTCGTCCTTCGCAGCTCAGCCAAATGTCACAGATACATTTGCTCAACAAAACTAAATATACACCAACCAAGCATGATGATTATGACCATCTCCTTGTTTCCTAAAGTGTCACAGTGCAGTCATTTTCAGCACTGCAGTCACACTGATATGAGGCTGGAGTGTTAGTGTTTCTATATGGAGCTGATAAAATGGACAAACATTTTAGAAACAAGCAGGTGCTCAATGTTACATAATGTATTTTGCTGATAAAAAATAAGCTTAAGTAAAAGGTATGAAATAATTATTTTCTGCATTTGAACAGCCCCATCTAACAATCCAGGCAAATATCTTTGTCTTCCAATTTTAAAGAAATATTTTTGTAATGAGTCCAAAGTACATGGTCTCAGATGGCATTGCATAAAATAGGAAAAATAAGTCCTGAAAATGTAAACTAATTTAGTTTTTTTTTATAGGAAACGAGCCCACAGCAAACTGCAAGTGGATGATCAGCATTGAGGGACATGTGGTCTGTGAGGGCATTCAGCCAACTTTTGCATCAGGGCTTGCTGCACCGTTTGCAGTGTTCTACATTTTCAACTTCCAGTATCAAGACGAAGCCTCCAAAACCCTGGAATTTATTCAAAGGTAGCTTTTACTGAACGTAAATTACATATAGTACTAAGTTCAGCAGTAATGTATGTAGTGGTGAAAGTTAAGAAAATTTTTAGGCCTTATTGAAGAGGAGTTCCATGTTGACCAGTGTGAGACAATAATTGCAACACTTAAGTGCAAAGGTTATTGGATGTATAGGATGACCAGATGTTGAACAACGCTGAAGTTCCACTAATATTTGATTCTGGTTTGAGTAATTTTGTGAGTTTTATTGTAAAAATCTTTGAGGTGTTGTCATGTTCTTGAATTTGTCCAACTGGTCTCTAATTTATCTTAACCATGTATAATTGACTTGTATAACCAGTGCAATTTTTAACAGCTTCTGTTCGTCTGATGAAAGTCTTTCTGGAATTTTGCTATTTAATGGCGAACTCTGAACTGCAGATGTTTTTCACTACATTTAAGGCTGCGACTTGAACACAAAACATTTCTAAAACATTACTGGTGTTCCTTAAAATGATTGTCAGTTTGCGGTTAACATTGCTTTTTCCTAAGCAATCAAACATATATTTCCAGTTATCAGACAAATGAGACAGTATTTGACACAATTGCTTTTTCTTTTTTTAAAGACGGTTCATCGGTATAAATCCAGAAAGAGGAAGCAAGACACCCCATGGAAAGGTCATCTCCAAGAGAACTGGAAAGATAGTTCAGAAAAGGGCTGCGAGTGTGAACCCACATGTTGCCACGCTGTTGAAAAACTTGCTGGACTTTGAGTGGGACTTCATCTAGGTAGGTCACAGTTGTCTTGTAGCTGTGATGTCTTTTTATTATGTGCTTGTTTCGGGTCCAGTAAAACAACATGCTAAAACTCTTTGTCTTTAAGCTTTATATTAGTACTTCCAGGAACACCATAGCAACCTCCTAACAACACTCAACTATCTTGACAGTAGTATTAAACGTTTTCCTTCAAGCACTTATGGGTGCTTAAAAGAAACTACAGTAAAAGCAATACTTCACTTACAAAAGGGTGTAAAGTTGTTGAAGTAGTACTTCAAATATTTGAATTACTTCTGTTATAACATTCTCTGTGGATTTTACTTTGAATACTTTCACTAATAATACATTCATTCAGTCACAGTCATACTAGTACAATATTTTCATTTTATTGATTACTAGGGAAATTTTGGCTGCAACTACTTCAACTTCTGTACCTACTGCTTTAAATACCTCAAATGCCACAATCACAATTCAACTACTTGAAATACTACTTTACTTCTGCTACTCCCTCAAAAATAGTAAAAGACAACTGTTCTTCAATCTTCTTAGTTTAACTACATCAAGTACTGTCTTCTTTTTCAAGGTGAACCAAGCACACTTGGCACACTATTTACATTTCTGAAAATATAACCTTTTCTAGTTTCTGTTTGGCTTTATTTTATATTTTACCATTTTTTGACATTTCTGCTCAATGTCTTTGTTGTTTTATAGATATTTGTCATCGGTGATGGAGGATATCAGCACATTGAAATTTGTATTTTTTTTTTCACTGTTTGCTCTTCCTTTGATCTCTCTAATTTTTTGGCTCTTATACTTCCAGAAGGTTAAAACCAGCACTACAGTTTTCTTGATGCCATTTTAAGTTAGCACTAGACTGTTCTTGATTCTGTTGCACTATACACTCTCCGTGTTGCTGTAAGTCAATGCTGCCCTTTGTTATTGTGTGCCACTGCTTGTGAGGCAAATAAAACTGAGCATCTTATGCTCAAGAGTGCAGTAAAGTCTGTCATTAATTCAGGTGTACAAATAATTAAGGACCTTAAATAAACTACAGCAATATCTGGAAATCTACTTTTGTATTTGTGGGCATCCAACATATCCAACACTGTTAAATTACAATACAGCCACAGGATAATAGCAGCAATGTACTGTAAACTTACCATAAATACACAGTTAGTTTACTGTGATATACTGTAATTCAATTTACAGGACAATACTGTTAAAATAAATTACAGTAGATGCACTGTAAAATAACAGTAAAATGCTGGCGTCTCTGCTGCCAGTATTTTACTGTTAATTTACAGTATAATTTTTACAGTACACTGTAATTCAATTTACAGTACAATACTGTTAAAATAAATTACAGTAGATGCACTGTTAAATAACAGTAAAATACTGGCGTCTCTGCTGCCAGTATTTTACTGTTAATTTACAGTGAAATTTTTTACAGTGTGGGCACTATTTTTCTCCCGTTTTCATTTCACTGTCTCTTACAGACCCGGGTCAAAGAACATCAAAGCCGATGCCCTATCACGGATCCACGAAAAGGACGAAGCAACCCACGAACCTGGACATATTCTGCCGGAGTCCTGCTTCCTCGCGGCTATCCGATGGGACGTACAAAAAGAATTGGATGAGGCTTTGCGCAACGATCCCAGTCCGGTAGAATGCCCGGAGGGGAAACAATACGTACCCGTATCCCTTCGGGGGCGTATCCTACAGCTTGCACACGACACAGCGGGTACAGGCCACCCCGGTATTACACGCACACGACATCTCGTTTCGCAACGTTACTGGTGGCCATCCTGGGAGGACGATATTCGTGATTATGTTCTAGCATGTTCCGTTTGTGCCCAGTCACGTACTCCCCGGACGCTACCAGCAGGAGAACTCCTTCCCTTACCTGTTCCTCTTCGGCCATGGACGCACCTCGCGATCGACTTCGTCACGGATTTGCCCACATCTGGAGGGATTACTGTTGTTACAGTAATTGTGGATCGGTTCTCGAAAATGTGCCATCTCATTCCTCGCCCCAAGCTACCCACTGCCATGGAGACAGCTCTTGACCTCTTCCAGTACGTATTCCGGATTTATGGCTTGCCCGAAGAAATCGTCTCCGATAGGGGCACGCAGTTTACATCTCGGGTTTGGAAACAATTCTGCAAACTTCTTGGTATTACTGTCAGCCTGACGTCAGGCTACCACCCCCAGTCTAACGGAGAGGTTGAGCGTTACAATCAGGAGCTAGGGAGGTTTCTCCGACAATATTGCGTTTCTCAGCACGACTGGCACAAATACCTCCCGTGGGCAGAGTATGCTCGGAATTCTATCGTACACACCGCTACCAAACTCACGCCTTTTCAATGTGTATATGGTTACCAACCTGCGTTTTTCCCGTGGGACAAAACACCAGCTGATGTCCCAGCCCTAGACGAGTGGTTTAAACACAGTGCCCGCACCTGGGAACTGGCACATGTACATTTGCGACGCGCTCTACATACACGCAGGCTCAACGTGAACCGTCGTCGTCTCCCAGCGTTGATTTACTACAGAGGACAGAGAGTATGGCTGTCGACACAGAATCTCAACCTAAAGCAACGGAGCAAAAAACTTAGTCCACGATATATTGGTCCATTTAAAGTCCTCAGCAGAGTTAATGCAGTTACCTATAAACTCCTTTTACCATCACATTACCGTATTAACCCTGTCTTCCACGTCTCTCTCCTGAAGCCGGTTCACTACAGCCCGTTCACCGTACCCCCTGTGTCTGCTAAACCTCCTGACCCTCTGGAGATCGACGGTCGTCCGGCATACATCGTCCGAGAGCTCTTGGAGTCCCGACGCCGGCGAGGTGGTCTCCAATATCTGGTGGATTGGGAAGGATATGGGCCCGAGGAACGGGCCTGGATTCCAGCGAGGGATGTCCTCTGCCCCACTATGATCGCTGATTTCCACGCAACGCACCCCAACTTTCCTGCCCCCCGGCGTCGCGGTCGCCCCCCGGCACGTCGTAGAGCGTCAGGTGCCGCTCCTTTGAGGGGGGGTACTGTAAGGAATGCCACCTGATCTTCCCTAACCAGCCTCACCTGCCCCTCATTACCACGCCCCCTTTCAGTCACACTTATACACCTTCCCCAGCACGTCTCAGTCGCGAAGTATTGCCGACTCATGCCGCGTACCAAGCCGTTCTATTACCTGTCTGCTTTCCAGTGTTCTGACCCTCGCTTACGTCCCCGACCTTGTCTCCTGCCTAGTCCCTCTGTACCTCCTGACTTCTGCTCCCCCGGTATGACCCTGGACCGTCCTGACCACGCCAAGAACACGCTGTTACTTATCCTAGTACTCGTGATTCCCCTGCCTGTTTCTGTACCAGCTTCTCATTTCAATAAAAGCGGTGTTCTTCCGCATTTGGATCCCTCTCTGCCTGGTCAATTCGTAACACCAAACCTTGATTCATAAGTTTGTACTAATTATAGGCCGATTTCTAAATTACCTTTTATTTCCAAGATTCCAAGACAGCCTCAATTCAACGCAAAAATATTCTCATCTACTAAAGGGGGGCATGGCAGAAAAAGTTTGGGAACCACTGTCTTAATGCATGCTGACTCTGGTGAGGTATCACTCCTAATTCTTTTGGATATTAGTGCAGCCGTTGATACCATTGATCATGGTATTTTATTGGGAAGGTTAAATCAGTGGGCAGGAATTTCCGGGACAGCAATAAAATGGTTTGGTTCTTATTTAACTAAAAGGTCATTTGTGGTGTCTGAGGGTGACATGGTGTCTGATCCTGCACCCCTTAACTGTGGGGTCCCTCAAGGGTCTATCCTGGGCCCTCTTATTTTCTTTATACATGCTGCCTTTAGGTAACCTTATTCAAAGTTTTAATGTTTCTTTTCATTTTTATGCCGATGACACACAGATCTATTTATCTGTCAACCGAAATGATACTGGAAGATTGGCTAATCTTACCAATTGTATGGTAGCTATAAAAATCTGGATGTCTCAAAAATTTCTTAAACTTAACGATGAAAAGACAGATGTTTTAACCCCTTCAGACCCCACGTCCACTGGAATGGACATGACATATTTCTTGCCCTAAACCAATAAAAATGTGTGATTTTATCATGTGAAATCATGTTTGTCTCTGATTGGTTCATGATCATCCAATTACAACCTGTCTTGACCTTGTCAGCTGACCTGAGAGTGCGCCGCTAGTCATCAGACAAACCAAGCATGGCTCTGAAATTGGAAAGGAAGAGGAGTAAGAATCTTTTTTCCTTCATAAAAATAAATTTATGTTCATGCTAGCCTGACTAATTAGTATTGAATTAAATTCTAGCCACATCAAGTAATAATATTTCAAGTTATTTTGAATATATTTTATAATATTAAAGTACAGGATTTTTTTGAAGTTTAATGTCCATCTCAGTGGACATCAGGTGATGGGAGACATTAGCCAGTGGTAATGATATTTGGCAAAGTTATAAAATATCTATAAGCATTTCATGGCCAAAATATGATTGTACAGTATGTTATTTGTTATAAATGTAGTAATAAATTTTTTTTATGTTCTTTTAGAGTATGTAGTCTCAGACTTCCTTGAACTCCTTGTAAATGGAGAGTTATCTGATATTGACAGCTTGGATTCAGGAGATGAGGCAGATGAGAAGAAGGTAAAAGAGGTAGATGGTAAGTTTAGAAGTTAAGGGAATTTGTTATTCATAGTATGATCTTTCCATCTACCATAATGCTCTATTTTCAAGTTCTAAAATGTCAGTATATGCACATACAAGAACAGGTCAAATATGATAAGATTTTGCGATGGCTTTCAGAGAGGGACATAAACAGTGGAGAAAACCTTGAGGTGGCAGCTGAGGTTGAGATAGAAGACGCAGAAGCCAGTGTAGAAGATGAAGCCAGTGTAGTGACAGAGGATCAGGAGGATATGACATTAACCAGAAAGGAAGAGATAAAGTGGCGTCATAGGCCATTCACTACAGTCATTGACACTTCCTTTGAGAATGGCCCTAGTGATGTTAAAGATCCCATGAGCCCCTACGAATACTTCAGACAGTATATAACTGATGAAGTCTTTGATTTGATGACAGACAACACTAACATTTATGCTGTGCAATGTGGCACACTAGGTTTCAAAATGGCTAGTGCAGGGGAAATCAGGACGCTCATTGGGCTGCATCTTGCTATGGGAGTGATGAAAATGCCAAGAGTCTCCATGTACTGGGAAACTGGGATGGACATAGGCATTTTTAGAAACACAATGTCCCGTGACAGATTCTTTCAGCTTCGGTCACATTTGCATTTTGTCAATAATTTGGAGAAGCCAGCAGAAAATAATGATGTGTTCTTCAAGTTACGTCCACTCTATGATGCCATACGCAGAAGATGCTTGAAACTTCCTCTAGAGGAAAATCTTTGCATTGATGAACAAATGGTGCCATTTCGTGGATCTCTGTCTGTCAAGCAATACATCAAAGGCAAGCCACACCCTTGGGGGGTGAAAATATACTTCCTGTGTGGCAAAAGTGGCATGGCCTATGACTTCCTGCTACATCAAGGTACTACAATGGAAATACCAGAACATCACAAGAAGCTGCTGGGACTTGGAGGTGCAGTGGTGTACCATCTCAGCCAACATATCACCAAGCCCAACCATAAGTTGTACTTTGATAACTACTTCACCACGTACAATATTCTGGAACTACTAGCTGAGAGGAAAATTTATGCTGCTGGAACAGCAAGAATCTGCCGGTTTGCAGGACCTCCACTACAGTGCGACAAAGAAATGGCAAAAAAGCAGCGAGGAAACTATGATGAGATTGTTAGCCGTGATGGAAAGGTGGCACTGGTCAAATGGTTTGACAGTAGATCAGTCGTTATGGCCTCCAACTTTGTTGGTGTCGGCAAAATGGATGAAGTGCAAAGATGGGACAAAAAGCCTGAAGTTGTTAAGCTGTACAACGAGGCAATGGGTGGAGTTGACCTACTTGATCAACTCATCAGTCTATACCGTACTGAAATTCGGTCAAAAAAGTGGACGCTTAGAATGATAACACATGCTTTTGATCTGGCTGTCGTGAACAGTTGGCTAGAGTATAGGCTGGATGCTGAGAAGGCCAGAATCCTGAAAAGGGACACACTAGATCTCCTCCATTTCAAGATGAATGTGGCCCAGTATCTGGTGAGAGCACATAAACCAGTGGCAGCAAAACGTGGAAGACCCAGCATATCTCCTGAGCCACCCCGTGTCCAATACAGACCCCAAGATCAGGATGTAACACCTTTACCTGAGGTGCAGTTTGATATGATTGACCACATGCCAAATTATGATGATAATAAAGAGGCCACCAGATGCAAGAGGCCATACTGTACAGGAAAAACACGTCTTTTGTGACAAATCCACCTGTGCTTTGTGCCACACCGAAACTGCTTCAAAGCTGCTCATCGAAAATAATATACAATCTCCACCAGCCAATATCTTTTCTAAATGTTTTCTTTATATAGTTATGCTTCATGGACAGCCTATTTTAAAAGTAAGGCAATGCACTGTGCAGTTTCATTGAGAACTGAAGTCTCAATGATGTACCATTCATTTGACCATTATATATGGAGTTAATCTTCAGATTCAGACTTGCACAGACTATGCAAATAAGCAGACACATGCAGAAAGCCTGTTCTAGATGTATAGGTCAATGTGATAATTTGTTGCATGTTTGTTATATTAGAATATGATCATACTGTTTCTGAAGATTGAATTATATTTTACACTCATTTAGACCTGGCGTCCATTGCAATGGACATGAAAAAAGTACAATAAAACAATGAGTTGGAAAAAAAAATATTTTTCTCCTGTGTTTCCTTATTAGAGAAGAGTAAAAATCAACCAAATAAAAAATTTTTTGCTCAGTAGAAAAAAATCAGGTCTGAAGGGGTTAATAGTGGGTTCAGAGAAAATGTGCAAGAAGGTAGTCATTCCTTGACTGTGTTGGCTTAAAGGCAACACCTGTTGTGAGAAATCTCTGTGATTTTCGACTCCCAGCTTAGTTTCTCACTACACATTAAGAGACTTCTTCAAACTTGCTTTTTCCATCTAAGAAACATCAGTAAAGCTAGGAATTTCTTGCCATTTTCTGAAATGGAGAAAATTATTCATTCTTTTGTCTCTACCCGCTTGGAATACTGTAATGCCTTATTTACTTGTATGAGTAAGAGAGAGGTGGCTCGTCTTCAGCTGGTTCAGAATGCAGCTGCCCGTCTCCTTACTAGGACAAAGCGACAAGAACATATTACACCCATATTGGCTTCTTTACACTGGTTACCTGTATGCTACAGAATAGATTTGAAAATTTTAATGCTTACTTATCAGGCCGTCCATAATGAGACTCCATCTTACATTACTGAGCTCTTACGTCCTTTTAATAGTGCAAGAAGTCTCAGGGGTTGTTAACTGTCCCCCATACAAAATTAACATCTAAGGGGGACTGGGCTTTTGCGGTTTATGCCCGGAAACTGTGGAACAATCTTCCTGTTAATGTCAGACTTTTGGCTCTGAGTCGGCTCTGGTTTTTAAAAAACGTTTAAAGACACATTTTTACTCTCTTGTGTTTAACAGTGTTTGATCATTGAGTTTTTAGTCGTGTATTTTGAGTATTCTATTTAATTTCTACCTTAAGTAGGATTTTATTGTATTATTATGATCTTGTGTTGTATTTTATTGCCATCTACCTTTGTAAAGCGCTTTGTGATAAAACCTAGCAAAGTGCTATATAAATAAAGTTTTACTTGAGGTGAGAGCCACTGGGCGGTAGTCATTCAGACAGGCTGGGTTGATCTTCTTGGGAACAGGGATAATTGTAGATTTTTCGAAGCATTTCGGGACGACAGAATGGACCAGGGATAAATTGAATATGGTGGTAAACACAGGGGCCAGCTGATCAGCACAAGATTTTAGTACCCTCCCAGGGATGCCATCAGGACCAGCTGCCTTCTTGCTATTTACCCATTTCAGAGCTTTTCTCACATCTGGTGAGAGGGCGGTCCTCACTGGTCAGGTTGCACGCCATTGTAGCATTAGCGTTATTTGCTAAGCTAGCAATGCTAATGGTATTAGCATAAAATGAGCATAAAAGGTGTTTGCAGCCTTAACTGTTTTCTTCACTTTATACGACTCCTCTTTATACATCATCCACGTGATGGCGTGACAGACTGAGTGTCGCTGTAGTCCTTTCCAAGTAGAGATTAGGTGCCTCCAACGAGGTCAGTTTAGGAACACCAGAGGAACATCAGATTAGGCCTCAGCCAAGGCCGTTCAGGGAGAACAAAAACACATCTGAGGCCTACTGAAGCCACGAGGATGGCTTCAGTGCCATGATTAACAAACATGTTTAAATATACTAAGAAAGCCTGACATAAATGGAAATCATCAAATTTCCATCACATCAGTCCAGTGTTGTATGCAGTAGTACAAGCTTTCTACCCACGGTTTCTGAGTAGGAAAGATCTTAACAGTCACCATAGGCATGATATCATCTGTTACTTTGGCTACAAAGCTTGTAACTACCTCAGTGAACTCGTCAACGTCATCAGAGCTCGCCCGAAACATGTCCCAGTCGACGTGCCTCTTGTGGAGGTAGAAGGCGTGGCATCCGAGCCAGCCCTGACAGTTTTATTACAATAAAAACATTCATGGGTTCAGTGAGCAGCCACAGCAGACCAAATAGCTCTCAGAAGCATTGACTTACATCTCATCCTCGTACTGGGTGCACATGCTGCTCTGTCTCTGCTCACGTTGTGGTACTTTCTCCACTAGATGAGCAGGTGAGATCATGGCTGATGTGTCTGGTGTTTGGGTACTAAATTTGGGGTTTTCATTAGCTGCCATTTACAAACATAAAAGTAAAATAAATAAATGCTTGAAATATTTCAGTCTGTGTGTAATGAATGAGAATAATAAACAACTTTCACTTTTTGAATGTAATTACTGAAATAAATAAACTTATGACCAGCACCTGAATTATGTTCAGATTTACATTTAGGGCATTTAGCAGACATTGCCTGTCCACCAGACCATGACTGCATGCTAGGGGTGACCTGCAATAGTCACTGATTCGACTATAGTCGACTATACCCCCTAGTCGACTATGAACGTCATAGTCGAATGTACCATTCTAACTGCATGGGGGTGCCCAAGGATGCTGCTAAGCATTAGTTGTTACATGAAATGTCTTTGTTTTCGTTATGTATAGCCTTTTGTCAAATAAAATCATCCTAATTTCTGTTAATAAATATTTTAAAATGATGTGTGCGCATTACCTATAGACATCTTCCTTACTACACATTAATAAATCACACCCTGCAGTTGCACAATCCAAATGAGTGGAGCTGAACACGCTACAGGATAGTCAGCATGTGCCGAGATTATAATGGCTACTGAAAAAAACTTTTAAAGTGTGGGAGTATTTTAAAAGAGATAAAGATGAATCAAACAAAGTAAAGTGCAAGTGCAACTGTTACGAATTGACCAGGCAGAGAGGGATCCAAATGCGGAAGAACACCGCTTTTATTGAAATGAGACGCTGGCACAGAAACAGGCAGGGGAATCACGAGTACTAGGATAAGTAACAGCGTTTTCTTGGCGTGGTCAGGACAGTCCAGGGTCATACCGGGGGAGCAGAAGTCAGGAGGTACAGAGGGACTAGGCAGGAGACAAGGTCGGGGACGTAAGCGAGGGTCAGAACACAGGAGAGCAGACAGGTAATAGAAAGGCTTGGTACGCGGCATGAGTCGGCAATACTTCGCGACTGAGACGTGCTGGGGAAGGTGTATATGTGTGACTGAAAGGGGGCGTGGTAATGAGGGGCAGGTGAGGCTGGTTAGGGAAGATCAGGTGGCATTCCTTACAGCAACATCTTTCATTTCACATGACAACAACCAACATGGCATACCATTTAAAGGCGAAAAAAAAAAAAAACAGTTCAGCCGTTTGTCGTTTCGGTCGTGGTGCGTCTCAGCAAGTAATCCTATAAAATTTTTTGTTGTTGATTGCTTTTTAAACCCCGTAACTTGAAACGTTACTTATAATTTTTTTGCTGTTGTGTGGCAATTAAAAAAAATATATATTTTCAGGCAGGCATATTTTATTTATATTTTTGACATTTTGCACAGTGCCTGTCTGACAGTTCGATATGCGCACTGATGGTAACTTTTTTTGTTAATGTTCTCTAACATTTCATAAAAAAATAAATAAGTAAATAAATAAAAGCTGAATGGCTTTATTAATGCCATAGGTTAATGGCTTTAACCTATCATGTTTATTCATTTATCTGAGTGTTTTGGTTTATTACTTTGAAGTGGAAAAAAGTCCCGAATGAGAAAGGGATCCCATTTAAGGTGCTCTAGATAAAAAAAAACCCCGATTTGACTATTAGTCGACTAAAGGTAAAATCGGATGAATCAGATTTGACTATGAAAATCCTCAGTTGAATACATCTCTACTACATGCATTTGGAAAATATCATAGATGTTAATTTTTATATGAACTATGATACTGACAGCTAAATTTTATCTGTAAACACTTACACTCTCCTACTGGTCACCACTGGTCATGACAGTACTGAATATTAAATGAATGATGCTGGGTACAAAGTAGCCATTCATATATTAATAGGAGGATTCATACTTCAGTATAAATACACTATCTGCAAAGGCAAATTCATCAGTCCAGCAACAACATTTTATGATCAGCTCCAGTCGGCATATCTGAAGATAATTAAAATGAACATCACAGAGTATCAGCACAACATGACAGTTCAGTTCTGCTTTCCTAACAACAACTCATCATGCAGAAAGGAGGTCAGAATAGGAACTGGGAAAATATTCTTGTTCACTCTACTGTCACTGATCTGCGTATGTACTGTGTTTTTGAACCTGCTGGTGATCATCTCCATTTCTCACTTCAAGCAGCTCCACACTCCAACCAACCTGCTCATCCTCTCTCTGGCTGTGACTGATCTTCTCGTGGGTCTTGTTGTTATGCCTGTCAATATAATGCAACTAAGAGACAGCTGTTGGTATCTCGGTGAATTGGCATGCACAGTTGTTCTAGTAATCAATTTTGTCTCAACATCAGCATCTGTGTGTAATATGGTTTTCATTGCAATTGACAGGTATATTGCTGTCAGTGACCCTCTGTTGTATTCCACTAAAGTCACGGTGTGTAAAATGTCTTTATTAATAATTCTAGGCTGGTCTTGTTCTCTGTTGTATGATGTCATATATTTCTACTGTAATGATCATCTCCTTGAGTATCAGATCATGAGGAGATGCCATGGAGAGTGCATTTTAATCACAAATTCTTCCTGGGTGACTATTGATTTAACTATTTCATTTCTATGCCCATGTTCAGTTATAATCATCCTGTATTCAGTCATTTTTACTTTGGCAAGACATCAAGCTAAAGCTGTGAGATCTGTGTTGAATGCTACTTCAAACAGACACACAGCCAAAGTTTCCAGTTCTTCTAATTTTAAAGCAGCAAAAACACTGGGCATTGTTGTTGGTGTTTATCTTGCTCTCTGGATACCTTTCTGTCTATGTTCTCTGTCGGATGGAAACATGACTTTGTCACTGCTGTGGACTGTTCTTACCTGGCTTATATGTATCAATTCTTCTGTCAATCCCCTAATTTATGCTATATTTTATCCATGGTTTAGAGTGTCAACTAAGTACATTCTGACTTGTAGAGTATTTAATTTCTCATATTCAACATTAAATTTGTTTCCAGAGCAAATAACAGCTGGCAAAGTCAACAAAAAAAGTACTAATAGCAAGAAACGTGTGAATAAATGAAAGCAATTTGGTGTTTTTTCCTTTCAACAACAAATGTTTATACAGTTAAGCTTTTGATGTTTGTTTTTACAAAAATTGTTTTTACAAAAAGATGGTGAACAATGGCTTTCTGAACATGGGCATTTAATCTTTTGTCCCAAATCTACTGAACTACAATTTGCACATAGAATACTATGTGAATATAGAATGCAATGAAAAATGCAATTCATAGATCTTTGTCAGAAATATATTGGTTTCCTTATTTTGATTTCCTCTTAGATAGCTTTTAGTTTGTTCTCCCTAAGAAAACATGATGTCCATGCTACTGGTGTGGACTGTTCTTTCCTGGCTGATATCCATCAATTCTTCTGTTATCCCCCTAATGTATGCAATATTTGTAAAAAGAAAAAAACAATAAATAGTAAAAACCTGTGAATAAAACTTGTGAATATGTAAATATAATTCATTGTAATTAATCATATATATATGTGTGTGTGTGTGTGTGTGTGTGTGTGTGTGTGTGTGTGTGTGTGTGTGTGTGTGCATGAACCCAAATATCTAAGTGTGTACACAAACACATCCTTTGCACATCCACATATATTTAGGTATTAGGCCTATATACTTTCTATACTTCTAAGTTAGATGTCCAGTTATCCGTTCCAAAAAACATATACAGGGCCCACAAGACTAAGGAAACCCTTCCTGTCAAGACTCACCAGGGCCTGGGCATGAAGAATTATGGCTTCCACCAGGACAGATTGAAGCTTTTTATGGTTTTTTGTCTTTAGCTTGGTGCATCCCTAACCATAAAGCATCCTCCTATGTAGATCTTAAACAGACTTATATTAAAGAATGCCCAAATTGACCATGATACCTATAACTCCATATTCCGAGATAGATACCGCATTCTCACCCCCTTTATTGATGTATGTATGTATTGGTAGTGTTTCTAAGGTTATTCACTTAAATGTTAAAACTAAGTTGATTAGATCACCTCTACAGCTCCTGTATACTGAGTTGAGGAAGCATGTTAAGTCACATATGGCTGTATTAGATTGAATGCTATTGAAATGCCTTAAATAATGTACCGTGTTACAAATTTTTCTTTATCCCTAAATAGTGTACCCATAGGAAAAGTACACACGCTATCTGTTGATATGTAATTTATCTTTTTCTATCCTTTGCATGCTTCAGCATTGTTTCATTCTTTTGTTTTTAACTGGAGGGAAATACCTTAACTTTGAATATTCACAACAGCCAGTCCCTCCCTTCTAGCAATGCCCTCAGATCAGTTCTTAAATATCGAAACTTAGCGTACAAGAAATGGGTTCGAACCTTTAAAAATAAGTGCCTGGATTTCCTTGGAGGCATAAACAGGGAAATTAACAAACTTAAAAAAAATAATGCATTTTAACGCATTTATTTTTTTTTCTTTTTTTAACCCGCCACCACCCCCCCTCTTCGGAGGACCAATAGAACTTTATTTTTATTATAGCAGAAGCAGAGGGAGGACATATATATGTCACGGTACGGAGGGCCCCCTACTGGTCACCCCCGTCTATAGCAGCAGCTTGTCCTGTGGGTGTGGTGTTGTGTTCGTCCCTCAGGTGGGCGGAGCCCTCGATCCGTCTCACCTGAGGGTCGTTTGTTCGTCTATATATGTCTTGTCTTTGTACCAGTTGACCTCTGGTTATTATATCCTTAATTCGGATCAGTTCACGGGTTTTGGTTTGCGCACTTTACATATTAACACTGGGAAGGCCAACGCTACGAAAAAAGTCGCGAGGAAAATCAGATATCACAGCTCCAAGAAGCAATTCAAAAGTTACAATCTATCTTTCTTTATAGTGCGAAGATAATTATTCATATGCTGAATAGGAATGAATCCTTTGGTTTGAATCGCGCTAAACATTCTAAGTGAAATAAATCCTCGCATTGTTTTTGTATTAGGCGTACGTGCTGTGCGATTTTCTCAAGGCAAACCAGACACAGACTAGCCAGTTTTATATGTTTCATTCGCATTTTATGCTTACTCCATCGCACTAAAGAATAAACTACAATAATGTGCTCGTTGTAGGCATACGTGTTGTGCGATTTTCACAAGGCAAACCAGACAATGACTAGCCCATTTTATGAGTGTCAAGCGCCGACCACCGCTCTCCTTTCCAAGGAAATTCAGCCTGGGCAGTTCATCTGTATATCACAGCTTCAAGAAGCAATTCAAACGTTACAATCTATATTTCTTTATAGCGCGAAGATAATTATTCATATGCTGAATAGGAATGAATCCTTTGGTTTGAATCGCGCTAAACATTCTAAGTGAAATAAATCCTCGCGTTGTTTTTGTAGTAGGCGTACGTGCTGTGCGATTTTCTCAAAGCACACCAGACACAGACTAGCCAGTTTTATATGTTTCATTCGCATTTTATGCTTACTTCATCGCACTAAAGAATAAACTACAATAATGTGCATGTAGTAGGCATACGTGTTGTGCGATTTTCACAAGGCAAACCAGACACTGACTAGCCCATTTTATGAGTTTCAAGCGCCGACCACTGCTCCATTTCCAAGGAAATTCAGCCTGGCCAGTTCATCTGTATATCACAGCTTCAAGAAGAATAAACAATCCATTTGTAGTAAGCATACGTGTTATGTGATTTTGTATGTGTTTCATACGTTTTTTATGCTTACACTAAAGAATAAACAATGCGTTGGCGGTACGTGTAGTGCGATGGCAAATTCACAGAATCGTGCTGCAGAGTAAACAAATATACATTTTGAATCCACTACAAACTTGTAAGATACCAGTCAATCTGTGTACCTATATTTTTTGTAATGTAACATACTTGCACATTGTGTTAGAGTTTGAGTATATACGCGATTTACAGAAATAATGCCGGTAATAGAACCATTGTTGTAAAAGTTTTATACACACACACACACACACCCCACCCAGTAATAAAAACAATAAAGATATTCTTGCCTTAGCAATGACAGGGTAAAACAAATGTGTGATGCAGAACAACATTATTTTTATTAGAAAAATAGAAATCTCATTTGAAATACAGCCAAGTGCGCTTTGAGCATCCCGCAAGCTAACAGTTGCTACATATCCATGGCCCATCCTTTCTACATTTTCGACAGGTGTACTTGGCGCACACAGCACACCGCTCCGAGCTGTGATTCCTGTTGCAGTGTATCTGCACCTGGCACTGCGTCGTCTTTCCAGGAGCAGGTGGAGGTCGTTGCTTTTTCGCCATTGTCTTTTCCTGTAAGAATCGACGCCGAAGTTCCTCAGCAAGAGCATGTAAAAAGTCTCTTCTGCTCTCCGTGGACCTCGTGCATGTCATATACAAAACACGTGCATTCATCGCTGCCAAGTCCAGCATGTTGTAGAACACTGCAACAGGCCACCTGCGTGTTCCTGCGCGGACCGTATACCCACGCACCTTCTGGTCCATGATATCCACACCGCACTGCAAAGAAGAAACAAAAAGGTTATGTTACATTATAAACATTATAATCATTTTGTCTGACATATATGACATAAAAATTCAATAATGTGACATTATTTATCATCATATACGCATACCTTCATGCTGTTGTAGTCCGTGATCGTGACTTGTTTGTGCATTGTGCTGAGAATGCAGACTGCCTTGTTTTTTTTTGGAGCATACGCTGTCAGTATGGCACTTCTTGATGTGTACACATGAGTGGAGAATTCCTCACGTCCCTTGGTGTTTTTTGCTGGAGGAGGAATTTCTCTTCTGATCTTGTTGATTGTCTCAAGCAGAGCTGTGTTGCATGCAAGCAGTCTGTTGGCCAGAGACAGGGATGTGAAGTAGTTGTCAGTGGTGACGGTTCTGCCCTTGTCCAGATATGGTTCCATGAGTTTCATGACAACATTCTCTGACAGTCTTTCTCCCTTGGGACGACTGGGGTCCTTTCCCAAATATGGAAGAGCATTGCACATATACTTGGTCTTCAAATCAGCAGCAATCCAAAACTTTATGCCAAACTTGTCAGGTTTTGTAGCGATGTATTGCAGGAAAGGACAGCGGACCTTGGTTGGAAAGAGCTGCTCATCAACGGTGATGTGTTGTCCTGGCGTGTAACACAGAGTGCAGTTACGTACAAAACATTGCCAGATGTCCGAGATTGCAGCAAATCTGTCGCTCTTTACACGTTCCGCACGGGTGTCCTTGTCATCGAAGCGCAAGTACCGCATGATTTCTTTGTAGCGGTCACGCGACATCGTGTCCTTGATTGCAGGCACAGCGTATTTCTTAGACCAACAATCGGCCACCGCTCCAACCGGGCAGAGTATTGCCCGCAGAAAAAGCACTGCGATGAAAGCCATCAACTCGTTGACAGACAGGTTCCAGCTCTGATCCGCTCTGTGGGCTTCATGGACCGTGCAGTGTGTAATTGTCCTCAGCATCTCTATGTCGATCAAACACAGAAAGCTCTGCAACCTGCTTGTGATTCTGCGCTGTAGAAATAAAATAAAAATCATATCACTTGTATGTAAAAAAATAGGAAATATAAAATAATATATATTTTTTTCATCTTTACATCTACAAAAGAGGAAATATAGTTGGGCATCCGTGATAACATTACTTATATGTAAAAAAAAGAGGAAATATAATATAAATATATTTATAAAATATAACAAAGAGGAAATATAGTTGGCCAAATTCAATTCAATGTTTTTTCCTATGCACTACACTACAACATGCACTACAGTTTCATCTATACAAAAGAGGAAATATAGCTGGCAAAATTCACCGCTGTACTTTTCTTATATACATCTACGAAAAGTGTTTTTTACATTACCTTGGCATGCTCTGTAGGTCCTGCGGTCTCACTGAACGTAAAAGTGGTGCTGCCATGTCCAAGACTTCGTACAACATCAGTCTTTTCCCAAGCGGTTCCATCTTTTGCGTTTATGTTCGTTGCAGGCTTACTGACATCCTTAGCAACAGAACGCTTCTTTCGTGGAGGGCTACGGTTTTCTTCATCCGATTGTCCACTCGTATCTGCGCCAGTTGAAAGTGCCAGATCGGAGTCTTCAGCACTAAAAGAAAGTTCCTCTCCTCCGTCGGAATCACAGTCATCCATTGCGTTCAGAAGAGCCAAAGCTTGCAAAGGAGTGTAAATCCTCTTGTGTGCCATCGTAGTGTCCGTGTCTTCCTCGCAGAACAAGAAAAATATATGAAATGACTCACCTGTGTTTGTGTGTCCGTTTTTATCCCAGCTTGGAGAAGACCACACCCCACCCATCTTCAACAAGTGTAAATTGTGGACCTTCACGGCGGCTGATGCAAAGGCGCTAATGACATGCGTATCGATACCCGCGCTAATCACTAACCGATACTTGCGCATTTCCATTTCTTTATATCTGATGGATGAATAGATGTATAGATGAATGGATAATCAGTCAGTCTCTGGGTTAAAATTTAATTTAATTGTTCTGTAATTATCTGGAATTAGGTGGAAAAACAAAATTCATATGGATAGAATTTTTATATAAGTAGTGCTGTTTCATAAAAGCAGAACAACATAAATAACATGTAGGCTACAATGCCTATATTAGACTTTCTCTAAATATCTAAATACGGATAGAATATATATAATTTGTACTGATTGATTTCGATTTTTACTTAATTTTAGATAACACTTGGATAGTATAAAACTAACTTCTAGCACATACGCCTACTACAAGTACAACATTTATTCTTTAGCGCGAATATTTATTTCAGTTAGAATGTTCAGCGCGGGGCCGGCGCTTCAACGGAAGCGTAAAATACGTATGAAACACATATAAAATGGGCTAGTCATTGTCTGGTTTGCCTTGTGAAAATCACACAACACGTATGCCTACTACAAATACAACGTTTATTCTTTAGTGCGAAGAAGTAAGCATGAAATGTGTTTGAAACACATAAAATGGGCTAGTCAGTGTCTGGTTTGCCTTGTGAAAATCGCACAACACGTATGCCTACAACGAGCACATTATTGTAGTTTATTCTTTAGTGCGATGAAGTAAGCATACAATGCGTATGAAACACATAAAATTGGCTAGTCAGTGTCTGGTTTGCCTTGTGAAAATCGCACAGCACGTACGCCTACTACAAATACAACGTTTATTCTTTATCGCGAAGATTTATTTCAGTTAGAATGTTTAGCGAGATTCAAACCAAAAGATTAATTCCTATTCATCATAGGAATAATTACCTTCGCGCTATAAAAAAAAGATAGTTTCACGGGTTGTAACTTTTGAATTGCTTCTTGAAGCTGTGATATACAGATGAGCTGGTTTTCTGTGGAAAGGAGAGCGGGGGTCTGCGCGGTTTGCCTGCGAAACTCCTCGTACTTTTAGCCAGTTTGGCTAATTGGATGGCTAATTGCTGGCAAGAAGGAGGGGTGATGTCCTGGAGATCCTGAAATTTCAGTCTTGCTAGTGTTAAACCATCCTTTTTCCCTGAGACTTGGTGTGATCGCTTCCATTTATTTTCGCTCACCCTGCCCGTCACAGAATAACCAGCCACCCTTCGGAAGCCGCCAGTCTCCTTTACTTTCTCCTTCGTTCGTGGTCATGTCTCGTGGTAAGTGTTTGTCTGCGTGGTGTTTTGTTTGTTGGTCACACGTGTGTGTAGAGGTGTGCGTGTGTGTGAGTGAACGGACGTATGGATCAGTGTGCGTCGCTCGCTTGTGTTAATCGTTGAATGTTTTATGTGTGACGCGATCGCCGCTCGTCACGGTCGCCTCGCTCCCCCGTGTGTGTAGTGATTTATGGGGGGAGCGACTGCGAACTCAAGCGGTGCGTCACCATTGTTTGTGTAGAGCGCGCATGTGTGGAGCCTGTCCGTTTGCCGCTTTGCACCGTTTGTTTTGTCTAGTCTTTGCGTGTTTGTTTTGTCCTAGCGTGTTGCGTGATTTGTTTTGTTTTATGTAATTCCACGCATGCTCCTCCCCTTAAATGTGTGTTTGGGGGGGGACCGGCTGTGGTCCCGTGCCCCGAGGGAGGCCCTGAGCAGGGTAATGCGCGTGAGTGTTTTGTGTATGTAGGTGTGCGTGTGTCATGTGTTGCAGGTTGCTCCTGGAGGTGGATAGCTCCTGGACCTTGTGGGATCTCCCAAGTAGGCAGGAGCCCCCTTATGTGATGGGGTAACAGGAGCCCGGTCTTAAAGAGCCCCCCCCCCCCCCCCCCCCGGAGGGTGAGGGCTCCCTGGATGTTTGGGGACCTGAGGGCTCCTGTCTGAAGAGCTCCTGCTGAAGACAGAGGTCCCCCCTCATGCTCGGTGTGACCAAGAGGTCTTGGGGTGTAGCCGGCCCACATAGGGAAGGAGTGTTTCCCCCCTGGAACCTCCGGTGGGGTGGAGGAGTCCACCTTGCTATGTACTTCCCCGTGAGGGGTGGTCTCCCTGGCCGGTTAGGGTTGCCCAGGTTCGAGGTGCGCTGAGATGAGAGGTAGGTCCAGGAGGTGGTTAGGACCGTGCCCCAGGGAAGTAGCCTGCACGCACGCACACTTTTGTGGGGCTCAGCGGCCAAATGCCGGTTAGGGCGTGAGGGCGTCCCGCCCAGGTAGGTGAGCTAACGTGTGTTTGTTTGTGTTTTAGCTCCGGGACTACAGGGGGTGTGACCTTGTCCCTGCCTTCCTGCCCCTTTGTTTTGTGTGCTGCCGCTGTAGGCAGCACAGCCGGTGGAGGGGAGTGCTACTTGGAGGGGGGATCTGTCACGGTACGGAGGACCCCCTACTGGTCACCCCCATCTACAGCAGCAGCTTGTCCTGTGGGTGTGGTGTTGTGTTCGTCCCTCAGGTGGGCGGAGCCCGCGATCCGTCTCACCTGAGGGTTGTTTGTTCGTCTATATATGTCTTGTCTTTGTACCAGTTGACCGCTGGTTATTGTATCCTTAATAAAAAATAAGGATTTCTTTTTTAAATAAAAAAGAAAATAGAGTATATAAGGAAATACCAAATAGAAAATAAGGAATAAAAGAGAGGAAAGAAACAAACAACCAAACAGACAAATATATGCATCCCAGTATATCTAGTAATAATCATTTAGTAAGGAAAGAATAGTAATACAGTAGTAAATTTTTAGTGCTAAGTGCTCATGTGACTGTGTGTATGTGCATATGTGCTGGATCATTTGGGTAAAGGTGGTATGTGTGTGATATGGTTATGGATGTATAATGTGTGCAAATAATCTGCAAGAGACTAGTGGAGTTACTGTTGTAAAAGGTTATTAATTGCTGATCATGTTTTAATGTGTTCATATGTTCTGTTTTTGAGAGATGCTGATATTTTTTCCATTTCTATGTGTTCTATGAGTGAGTTTTGCCATTGACTGATGGTGATTTTTTTCCTTGATTTTCAGTTAGTGAGAGTTTTTTTGCCATGGTTAGCGCCACTAAAAGTGCTCTGCATTTCTCTTGGTTAAGGTTTGTGGTTGAAGTGTCACCAAGAAGACAGAGTGATGGTGATTGCAAGATGTGCTGTTTGAGTAATGGAGTTAGACGAGTTATGATAAGCTGCCAAAAGTGTTTGATCGGTGGGTAATCCCATAAAGTGTGTATGTAACTGTCAGGGGTGTTTAGTGAGCAATGTGTGCAGATTTCTGAATCTACTAGTCCCATTTTATGTAATCTCTGCTTAGTGTAGTGTACCCTATGCATTACTTTATATTGTATCAAGTGGAGGTTAGTATTGCTGGTCATGGTGAATATGTTTTTCATAATGTTTATCCAGAAATTGTCATTGGCGGTAATTGAGAGATCTTCTTCCCATTTTTTACTAGGGATGGTGACTGTTTGATCTATTTTAGATAGGAATCTATATACTTTACTCAGAGTTTTGTCTGAAGAAGAGATGTTAAGGAATTCTGATATTACTGGACTCTGTTCGAGTATTGCTTTATCTTTGATTTTTGAGTTTAACATGGATCTTAGTTGGAGGTATTCCAAAAATTGGCTTCTTTCTATGCTATAATTCAGGGATAGATGTGAGATAGTTGCCAGGTTATTATTGTGTATGATATGGTGTAAATGTGTGATACCTTTTTCTTTCCATTTTTGTAGTTTTGGTGTTTTTTTTTTTTTGTGGCGGGGAAATCGGGGTTGTTCCATATAGGTGAGTTTTTTGTGGGCGCAGTTATAGTATTTGTGTTATCGTGAAGTTTCCACCAAGCTGTCAGAGTTGATGATATCATTGGGTTTTTGAAACATGGGTGACGTTTGAGTGCTATACTAATAAATAGTAAGTCTGAAATTTGTCATTGATAAGTGTTTGTTCTATGTCTCTCCATATTTCATCTGCTTGATGTGGTTTGATCCATTTGATTATGTACTGTAATTGATTTGCCGAATAATATTGCTGAAAATTTGGAGCCTCTAGGCCTCCCTGGGTTTTTTGTTTTTGTAATGTAGCTAATTAAATTCTAGGTGGTTTGTTTTTCCAATAGAATTTGGAAATGATTGCATCTAAGGTTGTGAACCAGGTAGGTGGAGGTTGGATCGGAATCATTGAGAAAAGATTTAATTTAGGTAGTATTTTCATTTTGATTGTGGATATTCTGCCAATGAGGGATAGGGGTAGGTTCATCCATCGTTGAGTGTCATTGTTGATGGATGTGAGTAGTGGGATAAAGTTAAGTGTGTGCAGCTCCGACAGCTGGGTGGAGACTTTAATGCCCAAGTATGTGATGTGTTGAGTGCACATAGGAATCGGAAGGGATTGAACTGCTGTGTCTGATAGCTTCATGTTAAATGGTAGGGCGATAGATTTGGACCAGTTAATGGAGTAGTCTGAAATTATAGAGAATTTTTCAATTATTTGTGTAGTCTGAGGAATTGAGGTAAGTGGGTTTTGTAAAAACAGTAGAATATCATCTGCACTGTAAAAAATCCAAGGTAGCGTCAACATAAAAAAAAATAAGTCAACATTATGCAATCATTTTTTCAAGTACACAGAACTTTTGGCAAAAAGTTACATAAACTCAAAAAATCAAGTACAATTCAAGTACAGAAAACTTATTTAACCGTGTTTTAGAATGCTCAGTACTTAATAATTAAAGTTTACATGACTTATTGTTTCATGTAATATAATCTCAAACCAATTTAGAATTCAAGTAGACCAAACTCATTTAATTATATTGTAGAAAATAACATTAGTATACTAAATACTTGTTGATTGAAGTTGACATGACTTATCATTTCAAGTACAACATAGAATTTAAGTGTACCAAACTCAATTATGTTGCAGCTGTTTCTCATTGTTTCTCTCTCTCTCTCTCTCTCTCACACACACGCACACACATCCAATTAATCACCCTTGCACAACTAAGTATACTGCTGCAGATTCTCAATCATGTGGATATTACTTTACAAAATGCAAAAAGTACACAAAGCCACAATAAATACTGAACACTACATTAAGATTGTGATACTGCTTCTTTTATTGTTAATTTTATCTAGAACAGGCAGGCATAACTACCAGCACATCAAGTAAATGGGGTAGTTATATATATAACCATATATATATATATATATATATATATATATATATATATATATATATATATATATATATATAAATGGTGGGCTGTTAACGGCATTAACGATAACGGCCCACCACTAATTGAATGTAACTCGCTTGCAGACCGTTTTTATCTGTGTGTTTTATCTGTATATTTAATCATTTAATCTAAGTAACACTTCAATTTGAATAAACAATCAATTGTTTATTCAAATTGTGTCAGGAACAGCACGTGACCACCTACTTAGTCCTTGCACCTGCCGCTCGTTATCTCCCATAGCCACGTGTACTTAAGCCTTCCCCTCTCACCACCGGGTTGCGAAGTATTGTTGGCATGCCACTGACTAAGCGTTATCTCCTCGTGATTGCTCTCCTGTGTTCTGACCTCTGCTCTCGTTCCAGACATCGTTCCCAGCCTAGCCCTCTTGTACCTCCAGCCATCTGTCTACCCGGCGTGAACTCGGACTGTCTCGACCTCGGCTATCACACACATACACCGCACACACTCCACGGTGTTGCTCGTCTATACGAGTGCTCCGTGTTCACTTCAAAAAATAAAAAGAAAACTAAAATCCGCAATTGGATCCCTGTCTTCCTTGTTGGAACGTTACAAATTGAAGTGTTACTTAGATTAAATATATTAAAAACCAGGCCACAGTAAGCTGCTCGGTGTTCAGGTGTCTACGTTGTACATATGATGAAACCAACCTTTAAAAGGTCTGACGTTAAAACCACAGAAAATATATATAATAGAGTGAAGTTCTGTATGTATATATATATATATATATATATATATATATATATATATATATATATATATATATATATATATATATACACACAGATGAAAACTGTCTGCAAGCGAGTTAGTGTTGAGCTGTTATCGGCCCACCACTAGGTAGAATACTTAAAACAGTAAACAATAAAGTCAACACCACACCACACAGGTAACAACAAGCAGTGGAATATAAACCTAGCTGTGCATCCATCACATGGGTAGGAACAAGCAGTGGAATAAACAATGCATCCACAGCCTACTTATGACAAACTCTCTTTCCTGACAAAAAAAGTCACCTTGTGTTTTTAAAGTGGTAGTAACTTCAGGCTTTAAATAGCTGTGGGGTGTGTGACGGGATTCGTAGATTGAGAAGCGGTGGTAAATGTCTTGTTCCAAAGTGTGGAAAATGAAATGAAATGAAATGTGCCATATTTTGTCAATTGTGATTTTTACACCCCAATCGAAATTTGTCTTCCACTTTTAACCCATCTGGGGTGAGTTTCCCGAAACGTTCTTAGCGCTAAGTACTTCTTAACCTCATACGTTTCATACGAGGTTACGAAGTACTTAGCGCTACGAACGTTTCGGGAAACCCACCCCTGTGCAGTCAGAACACACACACACACTAGTGATTACTAGGGGGCTGTGGATCACACGTACCCAGAGCGGTGGGCAGCCCTAGCCCGGCGCCCGGAGAGCAGTTGGGGTTAGGTGCCTTGCTCAAGGGCACCTCAGTCATGGCTTGTCTGGGAATCGAACCCACGACCCTCCGGTCACAAGACCAGTTCCCTAACCGCCAGGCCATGACTGCCCTTAAATGGGTCACAAAACAGATGTTAAAGATTATCAAAAAGGAGTTCCTACATCTGGGCATGCCAAATACCATAGTGCGAAGGAAGTAGTGAAATTTGATCATAGTAGTCTACCAGCTGTGGCAAAACTCCCAGTTTACAGGAAATTCTGACAGACGGGAACCGTATTTCACTGCTTGTGACTTTGACTCAAGTCAACACAATCAATTTCTGAATGAATACTCAGAAGGGACCTTTGCTCACTTCTGCTCAAGAATGATGAATTTCCTGTATACTGGAATTTTTTGCCACTACTGGTAGACCGGTATGACCAAATACAGTACCAAAAATAAATTTGGTATACAGTACCAAATACCAAATATTACAAATACCTGCAAATAGTTACTTCCTTCACACTATGGTCTTCGACACACCAAAATGCAATCACTTCTTTTTGCCAATTATCCTGTTGCATCCCCCACAGGTATTTATAGCCCAATATGTAGACGTGTTTAAGAATTAGGACAACTAGACAAAAATGAAATTTTTTAAAATTACACATCTGTCCCTTCAAAAACTTTAAACTTGACACTGAATACAACACACTGTTTTAGCAGCAGATACAGGATGGTCTAAAATTATTACATTAAGTAATACCTCCATGAGGTGGTGTGGTGTGAGGTGGCAGGAGCCTATAATTCAGTCTTGGCTCAACATATCAAGAGATTAAGAGTTTGTTTTTGAAAGACAGCACCCTTGCTGAGAAATTGGTTCCAAGCCCTAAAAAGACTTTCTGGATTACCTCAGAACTGCATCTCATCTCTTTGGGGTACTCAATGTTCAGGGCATAAAAAAGCCCAAAGAGGAGAAGAAATGCACTTGGCAGATCACTGATGCCTTCCACGACGACATTTTCCTCAAGCACGATAGCGAAGCTGACCATGTCTGGTGGAGAACACTGAGCACCTCCATCATCTTCAAGGACTGTCAAGATCGCCACCTTCACATCTTTTGTGTATTTCTCTTCATCATCAGTGGTCTGTTAAAACACAAAGAGGGGGGAAAATGGGTGTAACACTGATGAAACCGAAACCTGTTCCTTAGTTCTACTGTACAACAATGTAACAACATGTATGAACTTGTGCCTCATATTACAATTACCCAATGTAATTCGTAAGTGAGTAAGAGTGTAAAGCTAATGACATAGCAACTCTCTAAAGGCACAGTACAGAAAAGGGTCTAAAAAGACAAAGAACTAGCTGGAAAAAACAACAACAGTTATGATAAAAACACACATCATAACATGCATGCTTAAAATAAATTAAGTATTTAAATTTACCAAGCAGGTCCTCAGGACAGTATTTGCATGCACCTCTCTTAAAAATAGTGGAAGACCTCTTAAGTGCAGCAGTCTTACGATGCATCACAATGTCTGAAGTCTGCAAAAAAAAAAACCCCACACACAAACAAATATTTTGCAGTACCCTTCTAATATCATTAATATCCATAAAAGAAGCACCACAAAGCCCAAAGAACTACTTACAGCAAGCAGGTAGAGCAAACCACACACCTGTTCATCAAGCTCTTCAAGCAGCATATGCATACTCTCTCCAAATGCTCGCCTTTTTACCCTGTACATTTTAAGGAGTTTTGTGCATAGATGTCCAACGCACAATGAAACGGCATCCTCAGATTGACTACAGTTATTCTTTCAAACTCGCTGCATATCTGAAGAGACAGAAAAAGACAGCGCATGCAATCATGCTAGTCAGAATTACTAAGGCCTCTTTTTCTACTGTCAAGTTTGTTGGTGTCAGGGCAATAATGTGGTGTTCTGTGGCAATGTGGACTCATGAAACCAGTTATTGTGCTTTCTTTCATCTGCTGAGTAGAGGTGCAACTACCAATCAACTCAGAAAATTGAAATGGATGATTAAGTAAATTACTGAACCATTATGTCATTTCACTAAACAGTTCTCTGGCCCTGAGCACTGTAAGTTAGCCATGTTATGTAGATGGTTAGGCTGAGAAGTTGTTGCAGGGTTAAGCAGGATGGACCAGTCTTAATTACACAAAAAATAATAAAATAAATAAATAATAATACAAACACTGACCTGGTGCTCCAAGAACAGTGCTGGCCATCGATCTCTGACTAGACCAACCGAAGGTTGTTCAACAATCTCCTTCCGCCGCAGTGAAAATGTTCGCTCCATGCTCGAATTCACAATGTTCACATTTGGACTTTTCTTCTCCATCTCTGCCCTCACTGCCACCCTTTCTTGTTCCAGGGACTCATCACTCAGCCCACTTGGGTTGTCAGGCAAGAAATTAACCTCAGATCTTCTGGGTTTTCCACCCTCAGCACATTCCTTCCTTGTATTGACAGTGACTTCTTTGCAACCTGCATTGCGAAGTTTAGTTCTGTAATTTCCTATTTTGAAGCTGATACTCTGTCTCCATCCAAGACAGCCCTCTCCTGCACCTGGCTCACTTAGGCAGGGATGTTTGCGGATCAGTGCCATGGCTACAGAATCTACTTCATGTTTGGTTGGATATGCCGTTACACTGAACACAGCCTGGGCAATTTTGTCCAAGATGTCATTTTTCATGTTTCTTGTAACATCTAGAGGAATCTTGCTTGTGTTGTACTCTTCGTTGCCCTTTTTCAGTCGAAGTTCCACATCATATGAGATGGTAGGTATGAGGAAAGGGGATGGCCATTGTTGACTCTGCTGAGAATTCAGTGGATCTTGGGAAGTGCTTGGGGAATCAGACGAACTGTACAAAGAGGTTGTGTCAAGAGATGACACTGATGTATCTGATCCCTCAAAGCCAGGGCATGCATCATAGAGAACTTTCAGTGTTGCCTTTTGTTTTGGCAACTCCAAAATATCAGTCAAATTGCACAATTCATTGCCAAATTCTGGGTCCTCATACTGGAGACAAAAACCTGCCTTCAGCTCAAGTCTACTCTGCAGAAATTCTTTAAGGTAATCTAAAGACGCAAGTGGCTCCGATATGCTGATTTTCCGTATGTTTGCTGGAGAAATAATCACACGCAGGAGCATTGTCCATCAAATTCCAAAAATCTATTGTAGTGACTCAAGTAGTGGCAGAAGTAGGGTTGTCTCCTGTACAACGAAAGTCATCAAATGTTGACCTTTTGTAAAAGAGAAAAGTATATTACAATATTGATCCTTGAAATTACAACAGCCATAATACAAAATGAGTATCATACTGTGTTCCGTTAGAGGGTGACAATAAATGGAAGAGGAGAATTTCACTTGAACAGTGTTATGAATACACAAAGAAAACCACAACAGAAAACATTTTTTAAACTTTACCTTAAAACACAGCTCACATCCAGCAGAAAGACATCAGCACTTCAGGAACCTGAAACAAATACATAAGTTTTAAAACCCATTCAAAATATGTTTTCTATATTTCTATATATTAAGTTAAATGAATTTACAATAAAAACAAACTTACAATTTACTTGCGAATGAGCAGATTTTGCAGTTCATCTACCATACTTTTTTTCTGAAAAAGAATGATATTGTGATGGGCGGGGGTGAGCAACAAAAAGGAAGCGATCACGCCAAGTCTCAGGGAAAAAGGATGGTTTAATAGAAAGTGTGCAAACCTAAAACCCGTGCACTATCTCCAAATTAAGGATATAATGACCAGCGGTCAACTGGTACAAAGACAAGACATATATAGGCAAACAAACGACCCTCAGGTGAGACGGATCACGGGCTCTGCCCACCTGAGGGACGCACATGACGTCACCAAACAACGACAACAACAGCCGCTGTGGACAGAGGCGGCCAGTAGGGGGCCGCCTCACCGTGACAGATATTAATAAAAAACTACCTTAAACTGTACAGACTGGGATAAAACTTCAGGAAACAATAAACAAGAATATAATGTAATTGTCCACTTATTTATTAATATCTTTTGAACAGTGCCACAATGTTTTTGAACGGTCCAAACGCGAAGTTAAATTTCAAGCAGGCTCAAAAAAAACAAGCGCGAAATGTGAATTCTTCTAACGGGATGAGAGAAAGTGGACACTCAATTAGGTCATATTACCAAAACTCTAGGAAGAACCTCCTACAAACCGATGAAAACAGCTATTTATTTTACAGCGCGCTTGATCACCGACCGCTTAGACAGCGCGACCGGAGAAAATGGCCGCATGATAATGATTCAAATCCAAGTACCTGTAATGCTGTTCGCGCAGCAGAGCGAGAGGACGGACACAATTGTTGAGAAGAGCGAGATTTATTCAAGGGAATACCATACTCATCGTCGCTAAGCCAGTCCGGGTTCATAATGGGAGGGCAGTTCGAAAAACAAGCATATATAGGCATGACAAAACAGAAACACGGGTAACGAGCAATGAATACAAACCAGGAAACACACGACAAGCAATAGAAACTATGAAACATTCAAACAGTCAAAACAACCCATGAGGGACAAGGGACACTCAGGGACCAGAGTTGTATAGTAACGAAGTAGAACTACTTCACTACTGTACTTAAGTACTAAAATGCTGTATCTGTACTTTACTGGAGTATTATTTTTTTTCTCCTACTTCCACTTTTACTTCACTACATATTTTCCATCAGTTTAATACTTTTACTCCGATACATTTTTTACGTGCTGTATAGTTACTGATTACAATTATAAACATGTTAACTGGTGCTGTCACCAGGTCAAGCGAGCAGGCTGTCTTATGAGAAAACTGCAGTCTCGTTTACTCTGCTGCTGCCTTCGCTGAACACTTGAGCTTCGTAATCTAGGTTCACTTGACACATCGTGACTGCCGCAAGGGTCCACGCGGAAAAAATGATGCAATCACGGTGGCTCCGCCAATGCGCGTTGGCCACGGGCGCGGTTGCGTCACAAGGTCGTACGCCTCTCGATTTTTGTGCGTGCGAAGTTACAAGGTAGAATTTATGCACTTGTGCGGCACTTTGAAGGTCCATTTTCAGTATTTTCCAGCACCTTCAGCTTGATTTACATATTTATACAAATACACATATATTCGAAATTATTCCAAATAATTAGCTTTTTAGCCTATCTCATTAAAAGAGATGGTACAGTGTTTGGTAACAGCAGAAGAGCGCAGTAAGCACGACTTAGGTTAGATATCTTAGCGAACTAACCTAGTTATGTTCATGGCGTGCTGCAGAATTCATTTAATATTAGCTGGCAATAAAGGTGACGTGCTGACTAATCATGTGTCCATTTTTATAGTGTAGTGTTTTTATAGGGTAAGGGCATTTAATGAGGGTAAAAGCAGGGCAGTAGGCTCACCCTTAGAATCCGACGGACGGATTTTACGTCCAAAATACATCTCGTTTTCTCAGCTAAATGAAGGCGAATTTGTACTTCTGCATCAAACCTACGACGTAGCGGGACATAGGTTATCTGTTTTTTGTGTATGAAATGTTAACCCCAGTTTTTTAAGTACATACAGAACACTTGTATTTGTGATCTTTGACATCTTTGATTTGTAAGTGATATATAAAAACAATTGATAATCTAACTTTGATGGCTTTCTTTAATTAATTCAAAACAATACTTGTACTTTTTACTTTCAGTACTTGAGTAATACATTTTAGACTAAACTACTTGCAATACTTAAGTACAAAAAATGCTGAATACTTCTGTACTTCTACTTAAGTAAATTTTTTAACAAACACTTCAACTCAAGTAAATTTTTTGATAGAGTACTTGTACTTTTACTCAAGTATGGGTCTCGAATACTTTATACAACACTGTCAGGGACTATATATACACAGAACTCCAAACAGGGAACAGGTGAGGGCAATGACACGGGGGCGTGGTAACAAACGAGGAATCATGGAGACAAACGAGCAGGGCGGGATAAACAGGCACGGAACACAGACGCAAGGGAACCCGGAGTGACAGCTAAGGGAGGGGGCGAGGCCATACGTGACAGTACCTATATTCTTTACACCTATGTGCTTGCTGTTTTCAGTGACATGTCACAGTTACAGACCAGAGATGGTATAATCACACATGCATATATTAATTAATACACACAGTTAACTTCAGCTAGTTGTCACAAAGCCATGGTGGACAGCATCAGTTTCGACAGCGCGATTTAGCCATTCTTACTCAATTTTCAAGCCTTTCATGAGAAATAAAACACCGATCTTCCGACTGACATTGTCGTGTCGGTCCAGTACAGCTTTTATACAAAACAATCTCATCAAAATATTTAACGTTTTTTTGCATTTTCAAGTCGGTTTTTACGTCGCGTTCGATGTTGCATTTATGGGGGAAACAGATTTTGGCGGTAGACAAAACAGACCAAAGAGCAAAATTTACTAAGCTAGTTAGCTAATGTTGAAAAAAAGAAATTTAAAGGTGAATAACTTAATGTTTTCCTGAAAGACTGTGGAAGAGCAGAAGTGAGAAGGCCTCAATGGCCTTGAGGAGAATAGAATGGGCCTATTCAGTGTAAGCTGCAAAACAAGCAGTTTGAGATAAGGAGATGGACGGCTAGTGAAGAGCAGGGGGGGCTCTAAGGAAGAGTAGCAAAGGTGGGGGCAGATATTGAAACTTAGAGAAGAATCGAAACTTAGAGATGAGGTATGAAAGGGAGGACATCGCCCAGCACGAGGACTTTTTGCTTGGACGCTGCTGAGATCCACTTGGGTTAGGTAGAGTTCTAGGCAACTAGCACCAGTGCACTGGAGAGTTTGTACCACGTATACTTTGACTATATCGTATTCAATTATATTCCATATAAATTAATCTAAAAGAACTTTTGGTGTTAAGACTTTGCTTGGGTAATTCAGTCAAAACCAATCGGTTCATCGGGGCAGTGTTGGGGCCTATCTGGGTCAAGAAAAAATATCCCAACAAATGGTAGCAGAGGATGGTTTTGACTGGAGTCGAATTCTGCAATTAAGACGAGAGAGGAGGTCAATCCGTCTGTGAGGTGACTGAACTAAGCCGCGCGGCCTGTTAAAAAGGTAAGGAGCCATTCTCTCCTATTGACTGATATATCATAGGCGAAATTAAAGTTCAGTCACTGAATGGTCGAGGCGAAATACTCTCTGTAAATTTAGTATTAAAATTGTATACGTGTTACAAACTCGATATATAGACAGGAGGATTGCCCTACGACTCATAAAGTCGTAGGAGGACGCCCTGTAAACTGCAGTAAATTTGGCAGGTAGCCCGATTATTCTTGGAACAATCGGAGGTCGCGCCGTTTGTTATTTTAATTAAGGCAGGTAGCCTGGAATTCTGTGAATTCCGGAGGACGCGCCAGTTTATTATTTTAATTAAGGCAGGTAGCCTGGAATTCTGCGAATTCCGGAGGTCGCGCCAGTTTATTATTTTAATTAAGGCAGGTAGCCTGGAATCCTGTGGATTCCGGAGGACGCGCCATTTTGATTATTGGGGGCCCCGTGTGTTTTGTTAAAATTCCGTGTGAAGTTGGTGAAATTGCAGCTGTGTGTGTGTGTGTGTGTGTGAATCTGCAGTGTTCGGTTGATTCCCATGTATTGTGTGGTTTTATGCTGACTAAAGGCCTATATAAATTGTTGTTAAACAACGATGTAATAAACATTATGAGTCTTGTTTTGAGAGACTTTTTGATCTCGTGAAATATATGAGCTTCAGAGAAGGAGGACTTAGAACCTGGTAAATCACATGAGTCTTGAGAAAGAGGTGTTCTATAAATTAGGACCACACCCATGAGCCTCAGTTTGAGGACTTAGAATAATAAATAAATATAAGCCTCTTTCCAGGGACTTAAAATCTAGATAAAATCTATGAGCCTCTTATGCGAGGACATTTGAACCCCTGAGTAAATTGCATGAGCCCCCAAGAAAGACGTTCATCATTGTGTACACAAGCACAAGAGAAACATTTCATAAGAGGTTAAAGAGTAAAACAAAAATTATTGCATTATTTTCATGCATGAAATTATAATTTGGTTTGTGACACTCTAGATGTACGATTTAAGTGCTGGAAGTGAAACTCGCGCGAGCTTTGTTGAGCTGGAGTTGTTTGGAGTATGGAGATAATAACTTTGGGTCTGTCTGTCCTTGGTGTGTGCGCTGGCGAATTAAAGCGCTTGCGAGTATGACGATAAAGTAATAAGGTAATACTATACAATAAAGTAATAAATTTAAGCAAAAGTGAATTGGGTGTAGTTTGAAAAATTGGAGTTACATCATGGATAATATTAAAAGTTTGGAGGATTATTTGGTTGATACTATGGAGAAGCGCACTGTGCCGAAAGTGAGATCGGACACAGTGGTGTATGTTAAAAGGTGTTTTGAGAAAATGCGATCCGAAGGGTTGTGGCCAGACCCGGACGATCGCGGTATGTATAAGGTGGATTGGGAACATATTGAGAAGCACTGAGTTACACAAATCAATAAAGAGAAAAGAAAATTAGAAACTAGTGGAGTTTTGACAAAAAAGAAGCGTAAAAACCAACTGGAAAAAGCAGAAACGTTTGCCATATGTAAGAACATTCAGAAAAAAATGTCTAAATATTAACTCCAAAGAAAAGTCTGAGACCAAAAAGGCAGACTCTCCTCAGCCCCTCCCTAGATATAGGCTGATGGCGCCTTTGTTTGTGGGAGAGAGATGAACAGTATGTATGTGTGTTTGTGTGTAGTGGGTTTGATAGACGTGCGTGTGAGAAAGATGTATGTATGTTTGTGTGTGTGTCTGTGTGAGTGAGTATTCGAGAAAGATGTACAGTATGCATGTGTGTGTCTGTGTGGAGTTTGTATGGTAGAGATGTATGAATGTGCGAGTGTGTGCGTGGGGGACAGAGACACTCACTGTCTCACTGACTAGAGAATCCTTGTTCAAGGCGAGAACATTGTTTTATCATGCACTGGTCAATTTTGAAGTTTTAGGCTATTTTGATTCTGTAACATGCATTATTTCAAAATGTTGGAAAGAAAATGTCCAAGTTAAACATTTAGGTGTTTATTTATCTAAAGTTTGTCTGGATGCGCCTGTAGATTTTTTCTAAATTCATGAAAAGTTAGCATCATTACGGAGCATGAACAACATCGTGGGTATCGTTGTAAAGCTCTCTTTCTCGTGATGTCGATTTCTGAGAACGTGATTGGTTCAGATGGGTCACGTGGTCACATGCACTTACATTTCCTGGTTTAGCTTTTCAGTATCTTTATAATATAAAACGCCGAAAGTATTACTTTTAACAGCATCACAGAAAAGACAAAAACTGTCACTTGTGAGAAGATGTAAGGGAAAACTTGCAAAAACCAATTAGATAATGAAATGCTTTCACGCAGTGCATCGATGCGTAAGCTGTCCTTAAGAAATAAGTAGACTTTAGATAGCGGGTCGGACCGATGCGCCACACAGTGAAGCGCGTTTGAACTAATTAGTGGATTAATTTGTCCTAATTGTGTAGGTACGGGGCTTAAAATTAATATCAGACCACGGGTTTTGCAGCAGTTTGAATTTAGAGTGAAGTCTGTGTGAAAGAGATGGACGCCGCAAAACTATATACATCAATGCGTCTTCAAGGTGTAACTAGGGAAGATGTGGCATTTGAAGTGAACGTGTGAATGATGCTCTTAGCACATGAGTTAGGGTTGGGACATGCAGGTTTACAAAAATAATACAGGTATGGGACAGGGTTGAGATCAGTGACTGTTGAGATAGAGACAAGAAGCTGATCCACAGACTAATAAAGTGCCCTGACTTTCAATTTGTTGTTAGTTTTACTTTTACACTACAGATTTTTATTTAGTGGCAGAATGGACAAAACATTAAGTTTAATACAAATTACGAATAAGAGTGAATGAATACAATGTTTTATGAATAAAAGTTTTAAACACATACCTATTTTATGTTATGTAAAAGTAAAAAATAAATGCACCAATTAAACCTGAGGAGATGAACAGGTAGTGATATCCTATACATTTTATTTTATTGGTAAATGCAGGGTTGAGGCAGCAGCAGGTATGGCCATTTCTACCTTTAGTGAATGTGAGTCTGCCATGCTGACTAGTATTGAGAGGTTGTGGCTGCAGAGCACAATATTACTGTCAATGTAATGAAGCTGATATGATCAGAGCACAATCTTACTGTCAATGTAATGAAGCTGATATGATCAGAGTATCAAAAGCAGAGGCCGTAACATCTGACATGTCCGCCAGCGTGAAACATAAATGCAATCCTGAGCACAGTGTGTGCGCTGTGTTTCCGTTCTATTGATGTTAAAATTTGTCATTACATAGTTCTGTTTTGCTGTTGTTTGTCTTTCTATCGTTGGGGATGATCTATATCACTGCTGATAACTATATGATTAGATTTTGAGTAAGTAAACAATGGTTTCCAATACAAATCCATTAAATTTCAAAATGTATATCTTTATATAGTTAGTATGTATATATGTAGTTTCACAGTGATTGCTATTGGATAAATTTTTTAACCTAGTCACCTGTAGAGTCTTGCCTTAAGTGTGATTTGGACCATCCAAACAAACGGTCGTAATTCGGGACCCATTTAACTTATCGCTTAACTGGAGAGTTTGTGTGAGAGAGGACAGCTTGCTGATGATTGATGTATTTTTGTGTGGTTTGACCAAATAGTGTCTGATTTATGTCAAGTTAAACACAAAAAAAGCCAATTCTGATTGAGAGAAATTAACATGGGAGCTAATGGGGCAGCTTTCTGTGTTTAGTGACAAACAAATGCTCATAACTTTAAAACTGATTGATCAAATTATAAGATATCTCTGCATGCCAGAAAGGACAGGTTTATCTGCCATTTAAAATTTAAATTGAGCTTCTAGGTGAATGTGTAAGGATTTTACAGCAGTTTATCCAGGAGCGTTTTGATCACTTTCGTGCCAGAACACTAACTGGCAGTTGATATTTGAAATTATGAACATTACACCATTCATTTTAATGGGGCTTTCTTATTTTTAAACTAAATTTGATTAAAATCTAAAACTATAATCGACTCCAAAAACAGATAGCACACCTGTCAGCGCAGAGACCTCAGAAACGCAGTTGGAACAGAGTGTACATTAAGCGGTTTGGGTTGAATTAATTGAAAAATTTGGAGAAGAATAATAAGAAGAAGTATGAGGAATAACAATATAGTGCTTTTCAAGCACTATAAATACATAACATTAATAGTTAAAATTAGCCATACACTCTGAACCGTCAGAACACATACTTAAATGATGTTAGATCCATGCAGACACTATAGCACAGTCTGTGTGTGAAGTACTGCTTGCACTGATTAGTAACTAACTGTAACCATATTGAAGATATTTTCCTGCAAGACTGAAGTCTTCTGTGCAGTAGCAGAGTTAGCGATAATACTGATTATCCATTTCTATGCACCCAAGGTTGAATCCCAGGGAAACTGATAACTGCTCCTGGGAAGCAGGCATCCTTAGTTTTTTACACACTTTGACTAGAAAGAATCTGGACTGACAGAGACAGTTCAGAGTTACTAAATGAAGTGTAAGCTTCACATCAAAATTCACATTTATAGTTCTATATTTTGTAACTCTCTTGCTATCAAATAAATACTGATTCATAAATTATAAGACCTCAACTTGCATGACATCAATTCCACAACAGTGGTATGTGATGTGGAGAAAGCCATAAGGCAAGAAGAAGATGAGTTAATGAAAGATGAGTTACTCAAGCTGTTAAAAGAGAAATAATTAAAAGCCCAAGAAATCAGAGACAGTCAATATTGTCATTGACAAAGCCCACAACAGTATCTGAAATTATGTCATTATTAGGCCTGACAGGCTACTGGCGTAGCTATATACCTAACTATAGTGATTTGGCTCACAGTCTTAGGAAACTAACAGTGTCTAAGGGTCTGGGTAACGGGAAAGTGGAGCTGGACTGGATGGTTGAGGCAGAGAGGGATTTAATAACTTTGAAACAAGCACTTGCTAGCGCAACTGAATTAGCAGCACCAGATTACACTAAAACAATTAACCTTAATGTTTCTGTAAGAGACAATTTTGTTAATGATTGTCTCTTACAGTAAAAGGGGGAGGGTGAAGAAAGCAGGAAAATTTTTTCATAGTTCAAAGCTGGATCAACCAGTAATAGGAACAGGACCATGCACAGCATACATTGCAGGACTCACCACAGCAATAGAGAAAACAGCACACTTGGTAATGTCATCCACTAATAATCAGCACCAATCATGGAGTAATGGCGTTCATAAATTCACAAGCCTTTTCTTTATCAAGAGCACAACAGAATAAGATAAAAGCCATATTCACACAGCCACACATCACATACAATACTGAGTCAAAATTAGTGAATCTGACTGATAACATTGAAGTAGCAGAAGATAGGACATCACATTTCTGTGCTGACGCCACAGAAAGACACATTCAGCTCAGACCAGAACTGCACAAGGTCAGAATTACTAAACCAGGAGCATGGGAGCTCTGTTCAGATGGGAGTTGTTGGAGACAAGGTAACGAACTGAAGGCCTCTTACGCTGTGGTACAAGCGTGTGGAGGAGAGTGGGAGGAGGTGGAATCAGGAGAGATTCCACAACCAGCCTCAGCTCAACTGGCAGAAATGGTCGCACTAGACCAAACTGGCCAAAGCATTTAGCGCAAAGGGGGACATGGACTATGTACAGGCACTACCACTAGTGCTGACTTCCATGAGAGCAACCCCATGGGAGAATACAATCTCTCCCCGCATCCCTGTCCCGATAGTAGTATTTAGACGCCACACCATGTATGTAAATACACAACAATTGCAAATACAGAGCTATTTTTGTAGTGAACTTTTTGTAATATACTTAATATTTCAAGATTTTAATTACTGTTATTACTTGTCACAGTTTTCGTTCTTTCGTTCATTTTCGTTAAGGATTACAACCTTGGTATTAACCACGATTGTTGTTAAATGTGGATGTTGTATAACATGTATCAGAGCTCTCGCCCAAAGGTTGAGCAGTGTTGTGATCGAGAAGGGGGACACGAAGAACCCACCGCCATGTACCATGCCACTGGTGACCGCGGATGATGATGACCTATCATCCGAAGAAGACGATTCTGTGTGAAAAACTTGTTTTTGATTAATTATGCTTGCTTTATAGTTATTGGCAGCGTCTGCGACTGATGAAGAATGAAGACGCACCACATATTAGAGCACAACCAACAGTACATGAAAGCCAATCCACTAGTTTAAGAAGTAATATGCATGACACATGGGCACATTATTAGAACGGGTCAAGGTGATCTCCCACCAGGCGGGACCTGGGTCTCGTGGACAACGTCAAGTCACGAGACCGTGGGAGATGAAGGGGGGCATCTCCAAATAGTCTGAAAGGTCTCGGCCCACGACAGGGGAGTGATCCAGAACCCACAAATCACATAAAAGAACACATAGACATTGTACTAACTGACATAGTCACACTATGAATGTATACACATTTAGGGATTTTTATGATTGTCTTTCTTTTAAGAAGTGCACTGGGCTAGATAAAATTTTGTATTAGACTAGAGTTAGACCAATGTTTTGGTCTAAAAGGGGGAATGTTGAAAAAAAGAAATTTAAAGGTGAATAACTTAATGTTTAAACTTAATGTTTTCCTGAAAGACTGTGGAAGAGCAGAAGTGAGAAGGCCTCAATGGCCTTGAGGAGAATAGAATGGGCCTATTCAGTTTAAGCTGCAAAACAAGCAGTTTGAGATAAGGAGATGGACGGCTAGTGAAGAGCAGGGGGGGCTCTAAGGAAGAGTAGCAAAGGTGGGGGCAGATATTGAAACTTAGAGAAGAATCGAAACTTAGAGATGAGGTATGAAAGGGAGGACATCGCCCAGCACGAGGACTTTTTCCTTGGACTCTGCTGAGATCCACTTGGGTTAGGTAGAGTTCTAGGCAACTAGCACCAGTGCACTGGAGAGTTTGTACCACGTATACTTTGACTATATCGTATTCAATTATATTCCATATAAATTAATCTAAAAGAACTTTTGGTGTTAAGACTTTGCTTGGGTAATTCAGTCAAAACCAATCGGTTCATCGGGGCAGTGTTGGGGCCTATCTGGGTCAAGAAAAAATATCCCAACACTAACCAAGTTAAAAGCTAAGCCTTGCCACAACTAGCTAATGTTACCTTTTCTCCGTCTGGCCGCTAAAATTAGTTAATACAACAAAATAAAACGTCATATTTCCTTTCAATCATATATTGTCTAATGAGTGAAATTAATTTGACATTTTAATACTTACTTCCAGAGGTGGGACCAAGTCAGTGTTTTGCAAGTCTCAAGTAAGTCCAAGTCTTTATCCTCAAGTCCCGAGTCAAGTCTCAAGCAAAGACAGTCAACTCAAGTCAAGTCTCGAGTCAAGACAGGCAACCGTCAAGTCAAGTCCCAAGTCTGAAGCTTGGAATTTCAAGTCCTTTCGAGTCTTTTTTTTTTTTACAGGCACCAACGCTTTATGAATGCTACGCTGATGCGTTTCTTTACTCGTTTTGTTGGTGTCCGCCAGCCAAAAGATGACAGATCATTTACATTTTATCTTCTCTTAATTACATAAATGTACTTAAACAAGAATGTTTCGTTACATAATTTTACACGAAAATAGCAAGCTTCATCGTAAGCAAGATGCTGTCATTACGAATGGTTATTCTAAACATTTGGATAAAATGTTTAAATATAGACTAATAAAAGGTTAGGGTTATTTTTTCATTGTTTTCTGTTATTGTGGGGTCACGGTGAACTATTGTTACCTGGAGATTCAGTGGGGTCACATATTCTGATGGCTGCCGTCAGAATTGGTGACCCCAGTTAACCCTCCTGTCGTGTTCGGGTCAAATCTGACCGATTTACAACTTAAACCACTCATAAATATTGTGTTTTACATCTGATTGCTGCAAGGCCTTATGCCATCCTCCACACTATGCACTGGAACATATAAAAGTGATGATCATCTTTTTCATTGAATTTTGAGTGTTTTAAACCAACGTTTTACATCTGTGTTGTTGCCGGTCAAGCGTGACCATCACAGGAAATGAATGGGTATTCAGAATATATTCATCTATCAGACAGAAAACATCCCCATACACACTCACACACACACACACACACATATACCTATACACAGCTACACACACAGACACACACCTACACACACACACACACACACACACACACTCAGACACACACACACCTACACACAGACACACACACACACACACACACCTACACACACAGACACACACCTACACACACACCACACACACACACACACTCGCTCTCTCACACACACACACACACACACACACACACACCTAAACACACACACCTAAACACACACACCTAAACACACACACCTAAACACACACACCTAAACACACACACAGACACACACACTTACACACACACACACACACCTACACACACACAGACACTCACTCACTCGCTCACTCACTCACTCGCTCACACACACACCTACACACACAGACACACACACACATACAGACACACCTACACACACAGACACAGACACACACACACACATGTTGTGCCTATGTTTGCAAGGCCCCTCTGATCTGAGTGTGACATGCCACTCATGTGCATGAATTCACACACACACACACTCACTCACTCACTCACTCACACACCTACACACACCTAAACACACACAGACTCACACACACCTAAACACACACAGACACACACACACACCTACACACACAGACACACACACACACACGTTATGCCTATGTTTGCAAGGCCCCTCTGATCTGAGTGTGACATGCCACTCATGTGCATGAATTCACACACACGCACACACACACACACACACACACACACACACACACACACTCACTCACTCACACACCTACACACACACCTAAACACACAGACACACACACACACACCTACACACACAGACACACACACACACACCTACAGACACAGACACATGTTATGCCTATGTTTGCAAGGCACACTGTGATCTGAGTGTGACATGCCACTCATGTGCATGAATTTACATGCGCGCGTGCACACACACACACACACGCACACACACACTCACTCACTCATTCACACACACACCTACACACATACACCTAAACACACACACACACTCACTCACTCATTCACACACACACCTACACACACACCTAAACACACACACACACACAGACACTCACACACACACACAGACACACACACAGACACAAAGACACACCTACACACACACCTACAGACACAGACACACACACGTTATGCCGGTGTTTGCAAGGTGGTGTTTGCAAGGGTTTTTTGTGTGTTAAAACAGACCGGTCTCTGAAGACCGGGAACACTAAAGTAAAAAACGTGAGGTCAACAAAACCGAAGGGTTAAAAAGGCTCACCTGTATATCCCATTCATGATTTCTTTGTTGGCCTCAATGGTGAGGGGATGGTAAATCTTGTTTAAGTACATTTATGTAATTAAGAGACGATAAAATGTAAATATAAACATCTGTCATATTTTGGTTCGTGGACACCAACAAAACGAGTAAAGAAAGTGCATCAGCATAGTTTACGTAGCATTCGTAAAGCGTTTGTGCCTCTGAACAGAAACTGTGAAATAGCGCCCCCTGTGGTCACAAAACTCGACGGTCACAGAATCTGGTGTAACGCCGGTCTGCGTCAGAAGGACGGAAATGAAATTAATGGGGCGCACTTTATAAATATTAATATGCGTTTTAAAATTTAGATTTGGGGTAAAAAAAAAATCAAGTCTTTGCAAGTAAACAGGTTCAAGTCCAATTCAAGTCCCAAGTTATTGGTGTAAAAGTCCAAGTCAAGTCTAAGTCTCTGAATATTTTTTCAAGTCAAGTCAAAAGTCTTAATATTAATGACTCGAGTCTGACTCGAGTCCAAGTCATGTGACTCGAGTCCCCACCTCTGCTTACTTCAGTCTTCAGCGAAGTCCAAATGACGTCTCCAGAGCAAACGACATCCGTCCTTCCCGCGCAATAACCAAACCTCTCACAGAGCATGCGCGAGGAAGGCATAGCGCGTGCGCGGCTTGTCTTTAGGCTCAGACTCAATAACTATTTTTCTCAACATGATTTTTCAAGTTTTTCTTATGTTCTTGTTAATGTTGAGCAGAACAAAACATTTTTTGTTAGATTAACTTTCGAACAATTGAGTTCAGTAACCAACTTACTATTTCAAGTATAGACAACTAATTCTCAAGTTCTATTTTTTACAGTGTGCATAGAGGCTGATTTTATGTTCTGTGGTGTGGGTACCTTTGATATTTGGGCATTGACGTATGGCTGCTGCTAATGGTTCTATAAAAATTGAAAACAATAAAGGAGAGAGTGGGCATCCTTGCCTGGTCCCTCTGTGTAGTGTGAAATTATGTGATATTAGACCGTTAGTATTTACTGTGGCTTTGGGTGCAGTATACGACGTTTTGATCCAGTCAATAAATGATTCTCCAAAACCTAGCTTATGTCAGGGTTGCCAACTTTTGACGTTCGCTTGGAGTGAGATTTTAACCTGGAGCCGGTGGCGAGTGTATTTTGTTGAGTGGGGGGGGGGGATGTCGAACGAAAGTTGTAGAGCAGGGGGGGGGGTGGCGAACGTAAAATGGACACAGATTCAGTGTTATATCGCCGGTGGATGGCGCCAGAGCTAGCGAACTAGTAACGTATTGAATCATATATGTGGATCTGAGGTAAATAAACTGGATATTTTTTTTCGCCGTGAGATATCGGAAGTGTGGCGTGAGAGCGTGTGAAAACGGTCAAATGCGTGTGTCTCACGCTCAATGCGTGACAGTTGGCAACCCTGCTTATGTAGTGTACTGAAAATGAATTTCCAACTGACCTTATCGAAAGCCTGGCAGATACCTGTGCCCTGAGGTCCGGTGCGGCGGGGGTGGCGAACGTAAGTTGTTGAGCGGGGGGGGGGACGGTGCGCGAACGGTGGAGGCGTTTATACGATAGGCGTTTTGTCCGAAACGATATGTGGTAGAAACACCTCTCAAAACGGGAATGACCATTTACCTGACCAATTTTATTTGTTGCTATATGTTTCAGGTTTGAAAAGTGCTGGAATTTAGGTACTTTAAAATGCTTGAAATTGTAACTACTTGGTTTCACAACAAATAGCTGTCTGACTGAATAGTTCTCTTGTATTAGGTTAACAAATACGAGCCTCTTGTAATTCCAGGACAAAACATGAGAGAACATGAAGACGTGAAGATTGGGCGTTTTTTAAATAAACAACCATTAAATAATGTGATAAAAAGCGAATTATTTTGAGTATATGTATAAATATTTAACTTAATTATGTTTAACATGCTGGGAAATATTGAAATGGACCTTGAAAGTGACGTACAAGTGCTTTAATTCCACCTTATAAAGGTGTATGAACCCTGAAAATGTGACTTTGTTCATTGCGCTGAAGCGCGGCGTGAAGTTACAAAATTCGAGAAGTGCACGACCTCTCGAACCAACAGCGCGCGAGACACTCGCGCACACGCGGAGCCACAGCGGCACGACCTCTCGAACCAACAGCGCGCGAGACACTCGCGCACACGCGGAGCCACAGCGATTACGTCATTTTCGCCGCGCGGACCCTCACGCCGCTCGCGAAGCGTCAAAAAGGCAGGCTTGTTGTTGAGCGGGGTGGCGAACATATGTTGTTCAGGCCCGTAGCCAGGGGGGATCGAAGGGTTCGTTCGATCCCCCCCCCCGCCCCCGCACCCTCCCTCCGTACACACATGCCCCTCAAGATAGGTAGGCTGTTCAATGAATGAATTGTTAATCTCCGGTGAATATACAGACAAACAAATAAGGACAGCAACAACAAATTCACAACAAACTTATAACAGTGTTGCCAACTCTCACGCAATGTGAATATGTGAATTAAGCCTTGTTTCCATTCATTACAGTTATGCGAATAAACTTTAGATCACGTGAGAGGACGCCAAACAATAGTGGTTTTACGTCCATCTGGCAGTTACGCATTTTTGCACGTTGAGGTTGTGAAACATTTTTTTCTTTTTCTTTTCTTTACATGGAGAAGTTAAATTCAATTTTTGCTCTCTCCAGAACTGTTTTTGTATGCATTTGCCATCTTTACATCGCGATCATGTACAGAACCACTTGACTTGAGGCATGATACGTCATAGTTTATGCGAAAAACCCTTTTCCATCCAGTTTTTCCGAATTTTGGCGATGCGATAGTCTAACTTTTCCACCTCCTCCTAGCGTAAACATCTTTTTGCGATATTTGGGGCTTTTTTCGAATTTTGGTCTTTTTCCATCCAGCTTTTTTCATGCGCATTTTCAAAATGCGCAAAAACTCGGTGGATGGAAAACCCACTGAGTTACTAGTTCGCTCTGGCGCCAACCACTGGCGATCGATCGCTACAGGCGCAGCATAGAGGAAACATATAAGACATAACCCCCCCCCCCCCCCCCTCACTCCACTTTTGGGGGAAAAAGATCCCCCCCCATCACAATGCTGGCTACGGGCCTGTTGTTGAGCGGGGGTGGCAAACGTAACACTCGTGACGGAGTGTTTTTTCAATAGCCCAGAAATAAATGCTACGGTTTTGTTTTGGTCCGTATCCAGTTAATCAGGAATGAGATTGGGTCCGGACAGGACTGCGTTCGGGTCCGGATCCGGACCGCGGTCCGCCAGTTGAGTACCCCTGATCTAGAGTGACTATTGCGGTTTCGGACTTATGTACTGTCGTGTAATGTATCAAGTTGAGTAGTCTGCGCATGTTGGTGTTGGAGTGTCTGCCTTTGATGAAGCCAGTCTGGTCCGGATGAATGAGGAATGGGATAACCGTTTCCAATCTGGCAGCTAAAGTCTTACTTATTATCTTTGTGTCTGCATTAATTAGTGACAGTGGACAGTAATTGTTTGGTTTAAACTTTGTTGGGTTTAAGATGGAGAGATATTGTAGCTGTATTCATTTCTGTTGGTAATCTCTTGTTGTGTTTAATTTCGGCTGTTAATCTAATAAATGGAGTAAATATTGTCCAGAAGGGCTTGTAAAATTCAACGGGGAAGCCATCTGGACCTGGCGCTTTGTTGTTAGGCATCTTTTTGAGGGCTTTATGGAGTTCTGCAGTTATTGTTTTTTCTAGTGTGGATTTTTGTTCTTCCGTTAGTTTTGGAAGGTTTATATTATTGAGGAAAGTATGTATATCCATTGGGTCCGGATCGTGTTCTAGTGAGTATAGATTTTTACAATACTTCCAAAATACTTCATTAATTTAGTTTGGTTTTTGCCTGATTAGTCCATTTTCATCTTTGATTAATGCGATTGTAGTTTTTTCTTTGTTATACTTTAATTGGTTAGCTAGGAATTTACCTGATTTATTATTGTATTCGAATTGTTCCTGTCTTAGTCGTTGTATTAAAAATTGAGTCTTCTTAGTTATTAATTCATTATATTGTGATTTGCATTTGCATTTTTATCATTTCATTCGATAGCTCCCCAATTTTTTGTTGTAGATTAGTCTCATTTTCTAAATCTTTCTTCTTATAAGAAGAGTAAGAGATTATTTTGCCTCTTAACACTGCCTTTCCAGTTTCCCGAAGTAGTGTTGGTGGTGTTTCTGGAGAATCATTGGTTTCTAGGAAAGATGCCCACTCTTTTTTAATATAGCTGTCAAACTCTGGATCTCTGAGTAAGGAGGTATTTAGTCACCAGTTGAAAGTTTTATATATTGGATTTATGTTCCATGTAAGTGATACTGGAGCATGGTCGCTAATTGTTATCAGGTGGTATTTTATTTCAGATATAATAGAATTGCCGGTTAAGAGATAGTCAATGCGAGAGTGCGAGTGACTGATGAATAAAAAGAAAATTCTTTAGCGTTCAGGTTTTTGAGGCGCCAACCTTCACTGAGCCCTAAGTCTGTCATGTATTGTTTTATGATGTCTGTGGACTGCCAGTTACGTGTGTTGTGTGAACTGGTTAATCTGTCTATATGTGAGTCAAGGGTTAAGTTAAAGTCACCTCCAATAATAACTGTAGAGCCTGAGATAGTTTATATGGTTGAAAAATTCGTGAAAGAAGGATGGGTTATCAGTATTGGGGGCATATAAGCTAGCTATTGTTAAGGGGGTATTGCTGATGTTTATGTTGATTATAATATATCTTCCTTCTCGGTCTAATATGGAGGTGTTATGTGTAAAAGATACATTTTTGCTTATTAATACTGATACTCCTCTTTGTCTGGAGTTATAGTAGGCTGAAAATATTTTGGTGTATTATGATGACCTGAACTTGTGATGATTTGTTTGATAGATGTGTTTCTTGTAGTAAGCAAATGTCTGCCTTTAGTGATGTGAGATGATTTAGTACCTTGGTTTGCTTAATTTGTGTGCCAATACCACGAATGTTCCAGTTTATAAATTTAAGTGAGGACATATAGTGGGATATGGATTAATAGTATTTATCAATGATGTGATACGAGCACATGCTTGAATATTTTCTGCTGTGTATGGGATAGAATGTAAACAGAGTTATTTGTTTCCTGGTCTGGGATGTACAATAGTAATAAAACAGAAATTGGTGCAGAAAGATAGAGAGAAGTGCTTACATAGAGACAGATAGAATATAATATAAAAGGAGTTGGGTTTGGAGTGACATGCATGTTGTGATGTTGAGACTAGGGCTTAATTTGAGCCGGATCCTGTCGGAACAGGATCCGGGAACTCTTTCATTATGAAATGATCTGGTAACTTTCAAGCCTACTAATTATAAGTTAAGAAGAAATCTGTCTGCGTTGAACCAATTAATTGAACAAATAATTCTATAAAAGACATTTTTAAACACAAGATCCACATTCAGGTTTCCTAAATCACATAAGAGCTCTCCTTTTTAGCGATGCCTTTCTGTGTCTCCCCTATAAAGCTAGTTATACTTTCGTGAGTGACCGTAGCGCGCGACTCCGCACACCCCGTGCGCGTTACATTCTTTGCAGTGTTCTCCGAAACGATATGTGGTAGTATAAACACCCCTCAAAAACAGGGGAAGGAACATTTAACTGACCAATTTTAATGTTGCATTGTGTTTCAGATTTGAAAAGTGCTGGAATTTAGGCTAAAGTACTTGAAAATGCACTTAAAATGCACTTCTGCACTTAAAACACACGTAAATAATTTAAAAGTAATTTATATATATGAATTGGCTTGTTATTTTGACATTTGTGCGCCTAAGCGTTGCATTTTGTGTGCGATCCGGTGACATTGTTGGCCTCAGTGACCCTGTGTCTCATGCCACTGTTTGCGTTCCAGCATCGTTTGATTTACAAATTAAGCACTGGTTGAGACGTTACGTGCGTTGTATTATTCCTGAGCTATTCCTCGTGTTATTTATGGCATTTTATGGATGGATTAATATGTATGTGGTGTGATTGCGAGTGCGTGTACATTTGCGTGCAGAGAATGGATATGTTTCTGGATAGCGAGAAATCTAAAGTCAGAGGGAGAAGAGAGATAGAGAGAGCAAAGTTCAGTGAAGAAATATATATACATTTTGAAAAACAAAAAAAAAATTATAATTTATATATATATACACATACATACATATGAAGAGTTTGGTTTCAAAACGCTATAAATCCATTTTGATCAATTTGAGTAAAAACGTGGTAGAAAGTGGTAGGCTGAAAACCACTGTTTTCTGTTTCAAACTATCAAATACCATAGGTTAAAAAAAGGTTAAAAAAACACAAACAAATCAAATAAAGATTTTGATATTTAAAGATTTATAAAAAAAAAACAATTCGTTTTTTCGCAAAACGCAATAAATCCATGCCAAGTTTTTTTCAAAATGTCTTCTATATCCTTTGGCATCAATAGAAAAAAAAATTTGACTGAAAATGTGCAAAATACAATAATAAATAACAGTAAATTGTACACCTTAATATAATAGTTTGACCATTGGGCCTAAAAACTGTCACGTTACGGTCACCGACCCCTCCATTTTGGGCGTGTTTACGTTGTCTACGTTTAGTCGTCTGTGTCTGTGGATCTCCGTGGGTGCGGTTATGTCTTGTGTTCATCCGTCTCACCTGTAACCTGTCACTCGTCATTACGTGGGGTTTATGTGGTTTGTCTATTTAATGTGCATTCGCGCGGTGTCCTGTGCTTGTCGTTGTTTAAGTGTAACACGTTCGTTGCAAGCGTGTTTTATGTGCGCCGTCTGCGCTTTATGTGTAAATTAAAAAGTGACGTTTGCTGCTCACATTGGACTCGTGCCTCGTCCTTCACCCAGCCGCCAGCATTACAAAAACACACATTTCAAAACATTTCTTTTAGAAAAAAGTGCAAAACTTCATTAACTAGTAAAATAGTATAACTATTATATATCAAAAAAAGTAGACATGATTGCATTACAGTATGAAATTCTACTTATCGAGTCACAGATTATGTAACATAATGTACATTTTAACAATTGCAATATTGCAATAGGCTCTGGTGGAGGACATTCGAAACAAATACAGAGCAGCACAGAGGGAGAGGGAAAGGCAAATAATTTCAAAAATAACAGGAAAAGTTCTGAAAAAGTACAGGCTGCAACGCTTAGCTCAAGATTCATTGGGCTTTTCAAAGAAAAGATGGAAGAATGAGAGAAATGGGAAGGTTAACTACACCTACCAGCGGAAGCAGAACAACAAGGTTGGACAAAGTTTCTTAAACAGAGTGAGAGCTTTCTACTCAAGGGATGATGTGAGCCGCATTACAACTGGAAAAAGGCAGACCATCACTTGGAAGAAAAACAAAAAGCAAAAACGGTTCCTATTGGATACCTTGAAAAATTTGCACATTAAGTTTTTAGCTGAAGAAGAAAGCTCCGTCTCTTACTCACTCTTCTGTTCCCTTCGAACTTTTTGGGTTGTTCATCCAACTCTGAGTGACCGGGACACATGCATGTGCAGGATGCATGAGAATCTGGGTGATCAGCACCATCAACCTGCATGACCTTGTGAAAGCCATCACATGTGACACAGAAAACATTCAGTGAATGTATGGAGAATGTTCTGAATGCAAGGACCTCTCTTGCTCAGTCTCTTGTCCAGGGATGCACAACTTGATGGAGGAGCCAGTGGGGGGGGGGGTGCGGCGGCGAGTACTGTAAAATGGAGACAAATTATGTTGCGATCGATTCTTAATGTTTAATTACTCCCACGGTAGCCCGAAAAACAACACTGCTGGTTCGTCAGCGGGCCAAATTATTTATCATCCGGCGGGCCCCAATGGAGGTGCCCGCAGGCCGTATGTTGTGCACCCCTGCTCTAGTCAGTACAACAGACAGAGTCAAGTGGCTTCTCTCCAGTGGGCAGTAGTGGATAAAGAACACAAGAATGACCCCAATGGCAAAACATCTAAAATCACAATAAAAAAAGAGTTCCAGACCACACAAGAAGAACTGCTGTCACTGCTGAACCTGCAACTACACAAGTTTAAGAGACACACTTACAACATTAATAATCAGTTTAGCCACTACAGGGCACTGAGACATGGATTGAAAATTACCTCTGCAAATACAGCACAGAGATACAGGCAGTCCACTTCGGAGCATCACACCAGCAGGCAACGCTGCACACGGGTGTGCTTTATGTGCCTACATCCCCCCACCCAATGTCCTTCTGCACAGTGTCCCCCTCAAGACAAAAGGGTCCACCAGCAATTTGGCAGTAATTGTCACCAGTGCTTAATTACGTGCAGACTGTACATCCGGAGGTCTCCACCATTTCTACAGTGATGGCCCATGCACTCAGTATAGACAGCGAGGGATTTTTTTCATGTTTTGTACCGAGCTGTTCAGACGAGGATTCACTGCTGGGACACGGAACTTCTTTGAGGCGAGCCATGGGAAGGGTGCCCCAGGTGGTGTGGGAGGAGCCCTCAAGAGGAGGGCTGACAGTCTGGTCAGCAAAGGGACAGGCTGCCCACCGCTCTGGGCACGTGTGATCCACAGCCCCCTAGTAATCACTAGTGTGTGTGTGTTCTGACTGCACAGATGGGTTAAAAGCAGAGGACAAATTTCGATTGGGGTGTAAAAATCACAATTGACAAAATATGGCACATTTCATTTCATTTATTTCCCTTTATACCCGCTCACTGGGTGAGACAATTTCAGCACATGGCTTCTCTTATCACTGTTATGCGGATGACACCCAGCTCTTCTTTTCCTTCCCACCTTCTGACACACAGGTTTCAGCTCGAATCTCTGCATGTCTAAAAGACATTACCTCTTGGATGGCAGCTCACCACCTAAAGCTTAACCCAAGCAAGACAGAGATGCTGTACATCCCTGCAAGAGCCAGTCCTCATCGTGATCTTTCTATCTCATTCGAGAACACCGTGATCACTCCATCCATGGAAGCGCGTAGCCTTGGTGTAGTTGTCGACAATCAACTCTCCTTTCACGGTCCACGTTGCTAACATAAAACGATCATGCAGGTTCGCCCTTCACAACATTCGGAGGATTCGGCCATTTCTCTCTAGGGAAGCACTCAGGTCCTTGTCCAGTCCCTTGTCATCTCAAGACTGGACTACTGCAACTCCCTCCTGGCTGGTCTTCCTACGCATGCCATCAAATCCCTGCAACTGATCCAGAACTCTGCAGCTCGGCTGGTCTTCAACCTTCCCAAGTTCAGCCATGTCACTCCCTTGCTGTGCTCCCTCCACTGGCTTCCGGTAGCTGCCTGCATCAAATATAAAACCCTGGTGCTGGCCTACAAAGCAAAGAATGGTCCAGCTCCTCCTTACTTGATGGCCATGGTAAAACCCAGAAGCATACCTAGTGCCCTCCGTGCCTCAAGTATGACTCGTCTTGAGCCTCCATCATCTAGGACACATGGGAGACAAGCATCCAGACTTTTCTCTGTTCTGGCTCCAAGGTGGTGGAATGAACTTCCCTTGTGTGTCCGAACATCAGAGTCACTTGCTGTCTTCAGACGCTGACTGAAGACCCACCTCTTTTAAGTGCACTTTACGTAATTATGCTTCGTCTATTGTGCTTTATCGTCTCTTTCCTCAGGTGTTTGTTACAGGTATTGCTTACTGTCTTTTTCTCAGGTATTGTGCATAAATGGGTTATAGGAATTGCTTACTGTCTTTTTCCTCAGGTGATGTGTATATTCAGGTATAATGACTTGGCATAATTGTTAGGTATCATATGACTTTCGTCTAGTGGTATTTCCAGCTTAGAGTACCTTGTGTTCAGGGCTATCTATACTACCTTGGAGATTCCAAGCAACTACGTAGCACTTACATTTACATTTATGGTATTTAGCAGACGCTCTTATCCAGAGCGTCTGCTAAATTCCATAAATGTAAATGTAAGACAGAAACAACAATCAAGTTGTTTTATGTCAATGAGGAAGCAGTTGAGAAAGCAGTTTTGGAGATGCCCAATGATGTTCCACCAATTCCAGCCACCATGAGGATGCATCAGGCAGTGACCGTAGCCCGAGGAGAACTGACATACAGGGATGTCAGCTGCATGTGCACAGCCAAACAAAACCTGACCTGTGACTGCTTTAATACAAAGCATTTCAAATTCAGTCATCATCAGACGACTCCCATAGAAGCCATGGAAGTTCAGTGGCAAAGTCCTGAAGTTGTTGGCAAATGGTGTGTTGTTAAGTACGAGAGTGACCTATACCTGGGCATCATCATAGATACAAGTGAAACACATGTTGAGTCATGGCCTGGTGGTTAGGGAACTGGTTTTGTGACCGGAGGGTTGTGGGTTTGATCCCCAGACCTGAGGCCATGACTGAGGTGCCCCTGAGCAAGGCCCTTAACCCTCAATTGCTCACTTGTATAAAAAAATGAGATAAAAATGTAAGTCGCTCTGGATAATTGCGTCTGCCAAATGTCATAATTGTAAATGTAAATGTTGAGATCCGTTGCATGCACAAAATAGGGGTCAACATGTTTTTCTGGCCAGCACGTGAAGATGTGCTTTGGTACTTTTTTGATGATGTTTTGTGTATTATCCCACCCCTGAGGCCAGTCACAGGTCGCTATATGGAAATTAAAAAAGAACCCTGGGCCAGATTAGAGAAGATGTCTTAGAAAAGGCCAGAAAAGTTCACACACACACATGGCACATGTCCCTGATACTCAGTGTTCATTCCTGTTACCCAGTCTTCATTCCTGTTACTTGATTATTAAAAATTAAAAATAAAGATAAATCACTTTTTTTTCCAATTATGTTTGGCCCATCATTTATCAATTTGTTTAATAAATTACATGATATAAAAAAATATTCATTTCAGGTTTGAGTCTTCTTGAAAAGATAAAAATGGCTTTGCATCTTCCAAAAATATAACATGTGTGCATATATAGTGATGTTTTAGTCATAAATATAAATTATTTGAACATGTAGTCAACCATTTCTTTAAAATAAACACTTTCTTGAGGGAAAATCGAAGAAATTAGCTGGCATTCCTAGCCACTAGGGTGCACACACCAGTGTATTTTAGTGTCGGTCCCAAGCCCGGATAAATAGGGAGGGTTGCGTCAGGAAGGGCATAGAAGGCCCGGGTTAACAACGACCGCCACTGGTGCCGTTGGAGTCATATTTGTGAGTTGTACATATTACATATTATATGTACATATTACATATTATATATTATATATTTCATGCTGATGGTTGATGTTATAAAACATATAAATTAGTGGTAAACTTACCTGACATGTTTGCATTTTATACATACCTGTTTGTCTATGTCTATTATATGTCCCAAGGAGTGTCCACAGTACCACACCCTTGCATGGCCCATTATCAAGAGCATGCAACAAAACAACAACATTGGACTTCTTACAGAAAGACCAGAAAATTCCAAATGAAGTTATAACATAAAAGTTAATAATAGACCAAGAGATGTGCAAGAGTACAAGAGGCTAGCTAAGCTAATCATGCTAGCTAAGAGTCTAATCGATGCTGAGTAAGTACTACAGTGCTTAAATGCTCTAATACTGTTTATCATCTAATATTTAGGTGATATTTCGTATGAATTCTCTTATTCACAAACACAAACGAGTCCTTCGTAAATCTTCATAGCTGTTGTTCATGCTAACTTCCGGTTCAACGCTGTATCCAAACAACTCGACATAAACTCCAGCCAAAGTAAAACTTTTATTTTCTATGATGTCAAAATATGAACTAACAAAATAATCCACGACTGCTTCAGTTTCACAGAGTCAGAGTATTCTGGAGAGCTTAGCTTATCTTAGCTTAGTCTAGCTTAGGTTAAGCTTTGCCTAGTTTCTTTTGAGCTTCAAGTGAACTATTTGTTACAGCAGCTATCAATCAGCTATAAAAAAAAAAACAAAAAAAAAACGCGGGTGTGGTAAAAGTTCAGTGAGGCCATCAAACTTTTGGGGGGGGGGGGGGGGGGGTGTATACTGTTTACAGTGAGGCAGGATAACAGCTGAGGCCAGGATGAGAATCAGCACCTCTAAAACTGAGACCATGGTACTAGGCCGGACAAGGGAGCGAGTCCTTGCCACAGGTTCTTGTTCATGAGTGAGAGAAGGATAGAACGAGAGATTGACAGGCTGATCGGTGCGGCAGCCGCAGATTTTGTATTGATTATAAAATGCTTCTAATGACCTATAAAACAATGAACGGTCTTGCCTCACAGTACCTTAGCGAACTTCTAGTATACTATGACCCACCATGTCTACTATTTATTAGGTCCCAGAAAAAGGAAAACTACAGCAGGGGGCAGAGCCTTTTTCTATCTTTCTGCTGAGGTAAACCTTCTCCTGATGTAATGCTGCTACTGGGTCTCAACCTTTAGCTGTTTTGGCTCCTCCCACCATCCACAATGCCCCCTGCTGTGGCCCCCATCCCTCACCACAGTTCTGTTGCTCCTGTGCCAGACATACCTACACCCCACAAACCAAGAATAGGTCAGTGATTCTTGTCATGTTTCTTTACTTATTTTGCTGTTTGCTGCTTATCATTCACATTGTTGTTATTGTGGTGTCTGTTGCTGACGAGAATAGGATGGTGACCCATTCAAGTCTTGATTTCAAATCTTAAGGTTTCTTCCTCATTCATTTGGGAGTTTTTTTTCTGTAACAAAGTGCTATAGAAGTATGACGGGTGGTACGGTGCCCTCTAACTGTTCAGTGGTGTGGTTTTAAGGATGAAAATGAGGATGTTTATTGAATATCTCCAAGAGGCTCTTTTACAGATGGGATGTTGACAGAGATCATACACCAAATTTGGCAGTTGACAAATACATAGGCCTCCATTCTGTCTTCTCTCTTTAACCGCATAAAATATTCCATTATTAACATTTACAAGTTAAAACATTTTGCAATATGTTAATACAAATTAATAGACTTAACATTGAATATGATAAAAAAAACAGATTCAGGCTTCATTGTACATAGTAAATATGTGGAAATATGAATGTTTTTTTTTCATAATTTCTTCTTCATGTTAACATAGTTATTATCTGTATTAGATGAGACAAAATATAGCAGCATATCCTGTAGATATGTGTTTTAGAATTTAAACATGCTGTTGTCAAAGCCATGAATGCTGAGCTAGACTGCAATTCCCAGACTCTAAATTCATACTACTGTACTGATTACCCTTGTCCTCAGGATACTGGATACAAAGAGAGGTACTTCTATTCAGAGGCGGTCTTTGCTTAGAGGCGTGGCTAGGCAACTGCCTTGGGCCCCTCCCACTGCAGCCCACTGTAGGGGCCCCCTGATTAGCTGACTTATTTCTCGCATATTAATGTTGATGGACCCCCTGTTACGTGTTCTGTGGATTTTGGGGAGGTTCTTTTTTTTGGCTAATCTTCAACAGGTGGATTGCCTCGTCACGAGTGGATTCTGTCGGCCAATCAGAGATCGCGATTTGGATGAGGGGGCGGATCTTCGGCTTCATAATCTGCCTGACGGGATTGCTGGGAGTCGCTGGGAGGCGGCACGAGCTTTACTGCCCTTATGGTTGTGTATGTATGTGTGTGGTTGCTGTGATTGCTGGAAGTCGCTGAGAGGCGACACAAGCTTTTCTGCCTTTACGGTTGTTGTGATAATCTTTGTCATGAACTGAGTTGTAAAACAAACACCACCATAGAGTAAGAGCATAGCAGCATGTGCACACTCATATATGCACTCACGCAGTCCTGCATTTGTTAGAAACACCAGTATAGAGGCGGGCACCATTTGTGTAATTTTGTTAGAGATTAGTTAGAGCAGTAAGTATATTTTCTTTTCTGTAAGGGGTAAGTTTTGCTTTGTTATCGTAGAGTAGTGTGTTTTTGTTTGTTTCTTTTCTTTGGTGCCGTCTACTGCTCCTTTCCTTGGTTGGTTGATTTATGGTTAATCATGTGTGGTTGTACGTACGTGTCTGTTCAGTGTGTTCAGTGTTTGCTGCGTAAAGCTCTTCTACTCGTTACCACTCTGCAGTAAAGAGTTAATGCATCCGACTGGTTTCCGCATTCTTCTTTTATTTCATCTTGTCCGCAACTGGCATGCTACTGCCCCACACCCCAAACCTAGACCCATGACATTGTGGGGTCGTAACACCCCCTAGCTAAATTCGCCTTGAGCCCTCAAATTGCTAAGTCCGCCACTGCTTCTATTGGTCTCTGATATGGTCCAAACATGACAATTTGAAATGATCTCTCCCCCCAGTGGCTGCTAGTGTAATGACAATGTCAAGTAAGTGATTTGGGGGACAAACTAGCCATTCATATGTCAGTGGGAGGATTCATACTTCAATATAAAGAGAAACTGTGCACAAGCACATCTGACAATCCAGCAGAACAACTGATTTACTCCAACTGGTAGAACTGCATCTACTTAAGATGAATGTCACAGATCATCAGCAAGACCTGACAGTTCAGTACTGCTTTCCTGACAGCAACTTATCATGCCGAAAGGAGGTTCGAACAGGCCCTGGGAATATATTCTTATTCATTCTACTATCATTTATCTCTGTGTGTACTGTGTTTTTTAACCTTCTGGTAATCATCTCCATCTCTCACTTCAAGCAGCTCCACACTCCAACCAACCTGCTCATCCTCTCTCTGGCTGTGGCTGATCTTCTCGTGGGACTTTTTGCTATGCCTTTGAATATAATGCAACTAAGAGACAGCTGTTGGTATCTTGGAAAAATGGCATGTGCTGTTACTCCACTGATCAATGTGGTCTCAACATCAGCCTCTCTCTGTAGTATGACTTGCATTGCTGTTGATCGGTACATTGCTGTTAATGACCCTTTGCTTTATTCCTCTAAAATAACAGTTTGTAAAACATCACTGATTATAATATTGGGCTGGTCTCTTTGTTTCTTTTATGTTATGACTGTTTTTTACTTTAATGATCATCTTCTTCAGTCTCAGATATCCATGAGTTGCTTCGGAGAGTGTTTCATAGTCATAAAATATTCCTGGGTGATTGTTGACCTAGTGATTTCATTTCTATGCCCTTGCTCTATTATATTGATATTATATACAGTAATTTTTATTGTGGCAAGACGTCAAGCTATAGCTGTGAAATCTATGACAAATGTTCACTCACAGGGACGCGCAGTCAAAGTTTAAATAACCTCTGAAACTAAAGCAGCAAAAACACTTGGTATTGTTGTATGTTTTTATCTTGGTTGCTGGATACCTTTTTTTTTAAGTTCTCTGTTTTCTGAAGCCTTGTCCTCTGTAACAGTGCTGTGGATTGTGTTTGGCTGGCTACTATACATCAGTTCTACTGTGAACCCCATAATATATGCTATATTTTATCCATGGTTTAGAGCATCAGCTAAGTGTATTCTTACATGTAGAATATTTGACTCCTCATCATCAAGCTTCAATTTGTTCCGGGATATGTAACATCTACATATCTACATACTCTCTGAAAATATAATGTTTTTTCTTATTCCTTCTCTCCTTTCCTTCCATTTTTGTTGGTTGGTCAGATGACAAATAGTCCTATATGGGTCATTCTACCCATATGAAAATTTTCCTAAATAAATTTATTTTTCTAGGATTTAAAATTATACAACATTATTACTGTACTAACTGGCTATAAGAACATACATAAGGTACACCTAAATGGCTTTTTTCCTTTTTTGTACATGTATTTGATGATTTCATGTACCGTTACCTATTTTACAAAATAGCTGACACAGGGAATCAAACCACATGTTGACAGTCATGAACTACTCACTGAATTATGTATAAATTAATCAATATTTATTATTCTATGTTAATTTTCCAAAGATTAAAGTAGGGCATACCAGTGACTTGCACTGAAGCTTCAAAGGAAATCTTAGGGGAGATGATAAAATGTATAAAAAATGAAAAATGACCTTGAATTTACAATGTGTCTTTTCATTAATCTTCAGAGAGGAAACAAAAAGACTTCCTGTGATGTCATAAGCATGGCTTTGTATATTAAAATAATAGTCTTTTGTCATACGGTAACACCAGTGACATGAATATAGGGGACATATACATTTATTATGTATTATTAGATTTATTTGCAATATTGTATTTTTTAATATTTTGTGTGATATAATTGTTCAAATATCATGTTGTTTTGTCTTAAAATGTAAATAAATCCCTAAATTTGAGGGGTTTTAAAATGCAACTGCCCTGTTAGGTCCAGGGGACAGAAAAGTGGACATTTCTGTAGAATGACCCATATATTGTCTGAGTCTACTAAGCACAGTAGGTACTGATTACATAAAAATATGGCTGTGTACATTTTACTTGTTATTTGTAATGTACTGGGGATATAGAATACAAGATTCTCATAATTCTGCAGTGACCGTAGAAAAGAATCAGACATAGTTCTCAAATCTTCACAGGTGTCTGAGAGACTTTTTAATGTTAGTTCACACCATAAAGAATGTTGAGTATAGACATTTAGTGATTATGCAATTCAATGTCTTTGTTGATGCTCCTAAATTTATTTTATGAATAGTTACTGATTTTTGACTTTAGAAAAGCTTTTAAAATGTCTTACATGTATAAATTAGAATGACCACATTTGTTGTCAACAATTTCTAAGCCTATCATATCAGCTATCTTAAACTATTTTGACCAGTGCTCTTGAGTACTTACACTTATTTGCAAATAGTTGAAACATATTACCAGCAGAGAGTCTTTCTTAAGTGTTTTGTGATTTACTTTCTGAAGAGTTTCCTGTCATCTCTGAACTCTCTAATAGTCAGTGATGCTATATTAATATTAATTTGATGTACAACTCTAATGAAAGGTTATTTATTTAGGTAAATTCCACAATTGCTATTGATTCAAAGTGCTGTATAACAATGAAATACATTAGATAAAATATTAAATACAGTTCTAAATAGTATTAAGATGTATACTGTGCTTATGTTCTCATTAGAATTGCATCGCTATGCTTCTCCTTTGTGAGTATGTAGTTTCATATTACATGTCTGTGTGTGCCCCAGGCTCTGGAGAGCTTTGCCCTTGACGCGCTCCAAAGTCTCACATGAACACATTCCTGGCATGTCAAATAAGGTCATCAGTCATGATGACACTGGGACGCACAAAAGTGAAAAGTGAAAAAATTGAGAACTTTATTGCAACCACGTAGGGTATACAACAAAGGAACAGCCCCGGGACTGACTGGCCTGCTCCTCTTTGTAGTCCCCATTTATCCTCATCCAAACAGTAAAAGTAACCAATCATATCACTTAGTTTTTTTTATCAACACCTTTTCTGAGAAATCACCATTATATAACCTGTTCGGTTTACCATTGTCTTTAAGTCTGATGCTATCTTTTTAGAAAAAAAATAGGACCTCCCTGTGACGCGGGGATAGAGGCAGCAGGAGGCAGAGGCTGTAAACTAAAAGCTTTATTGTCTACGGTGAATGTAACTGAAATACTCAGGCCAAACGGCAACAACAGAGAGAAGGGTGTCACTCAGCACAGTCCAGGGTGGCAGTCCAGTACTTTAGGCAACGTTGCAAGGAGCAGGCTACTCGTGGTGCATGGCGCAGTCTCTTCAATGTGCAGCACTGGACTGCAAGACCTGTGGGCTTATGTGCTGTCCTGGTCATGTCCCTTACAGTGGAAGTCTGGTGGAAAATGTGTCTGGGCCTAAATGTGTTAGAGCTACGCTAAGGTGTTGTAGTGGTCCCTATATTTCCTCCACAATATTTATATGTCGACATATGATCCCACTGGTGTTACATCAAGGTGCTTATCCTTACACTTCATGACTGCTATTTTGTGTTTCATTTATGGGTCCTTGTCTGTCTTCTCAAGATGGCGCCAGTGTGTTTTTTGGCAGCTTGCCGTAATTTCCTTACTATTATTTTTATTTTATATGTTATTACCCCCCTCTCTCTTTCTATAATTTCTTATGATCGGGAGACTCTCTTAACAATTCGGTCTACCGTTATGGAGGTGTGTAAACTGAACTCTGGGATAAACTGTCCTTATAACTCATGGCGTTACTCACCTCTAACTGCTGGGTTTTATAGCCTGTGTTGCTCTGATATCCATGGAAGGAGGCGTCGTAGGAAACGTGGTAAGCGAGGAGGGGTCCTGACGAGACTACAGAGATTTTTCCAACGCTCCGCCGACTTTGACAGCACGTTCCTGGACTTTGTTCCTGGAGATGGCCGTTTCATCTCGCGGCGCTCCTTGGAATATAAATACTCTGACCTTCTTCAGCTTGTGCCTACCTGCCTGTTACCCCCGCGTCAGCTTCCAGTGAGAGTGCATGTCCGCGCTGGTGGAATTATTCATCATAACCTTGGTTCACTGAAGTTCCAGCCCCAGGTACACAGTGGAAAGCTAACCTCTTTTAAGATGGCTCTCATCAACGCCAGGTCGATCACAAATAAGACTTTTATTTTAAATAATTTTATAAAATCACATGAACTGGACTTTCTGTTTATTACTGAAACCTGGCTCACGCCTGGGGACTTGATCCCCCTTTCTGAACTGACCCCATTGGATTTTTCATTATTTAATACTCCTCGGGAGGGCCAAAGGGGTGGAGGTCTTGCATGCCTTTTCAAAAGTCAATTTACTTGCCGGTTAATTACTGTAGAAAAGTTTACAAGTTTTGAAGTTCAGTTGTTTAAACTGGTATTACTGACTCCATTGCTCTGTGCCCTTGTGTACCAACCTCCTAAATTTAACAATAACCTTTACATGAATTCTCAGAATTTTTGTCTTCCATTGTTACTACTACTGACTGTCTTCTGGTTCTTGGTGATTTTAATATTCATCTCTGCTGCCCATCAAAGCCGTTAGTCACAGAATTTCAAAATCTGATAGATTATTTTAACCTTTTTCAGTCAGTGAGACATCCCACTCATCAACAAGGCCATGTTCTTGACTTGATGCTGTCCTCAGGGTTCTCAGTGTGTAATGTTGAAATTCAGGATATCTGTCTCTCGGATCATAGACCTGTTCTGTTTGAGTGAGTATTATTATCCCCTCCACCTAAGCAATATCCTAGTAGTTATTGTGCCCGCACTTTAAATTCTGCCACAGTTAAATTGTTTTCTGACGCTTTTCAAGAATCATCTTTCTATAGGAACTCAGACCTTTTTTTGTCTAGTACAAATCCAGAAGTTTAATAACTAATCTTAATTTTACGTGCTCAGACATCTTGTACTCTATTGCTCCATTTAGAGTTAAAAGATCTAAAGCCAAAAGTCAACCTTGGCTAAATTCTGATATATGCACCCTTAGGCAGGAGTGCAGAAAAGCAAAGTGTAAGTGGAAGAAAGATAAACTCCAGGTCTCTTACGAAATATTCAGGGACCTATTGGTTCAGTTTCAGTCTTCTGTAAAAATGACAAGAACCAAATACTTTTCTGATTTGATTTCTAGCCACTCTCATAATCCCAAAATTCTTTTTAGCACAATCAATACGATACTATGCCCAGATGAGAACCAGCATGTCGAAGAGTCTCTAGATTCTTGTGAGAAATTTCTGCCATTTTTTCTCAATAAAACTTAATCTATCAGATCAGCCATCCCTACATTAGGTTGCGAGCCTACTGAGTCTACAGTTTGCGCTGTTTCTCTGACCCAGTTTGACTCTGTGTCTTTATCTTATTTAACTGACATTGTAAATCATATGAAGCCAACAAATTCCACACTGGATGTGATTCCACCACGCCTTCTTAAGAGTGCTTTGGACATTGTTGGCCCTAGTGTTCTTTACATCATCAATTGCAGTCTTATAAATGGACAGGTACCTTTGTGTTTTAAACATGGTGTAGTTCACCCCCTCATTAAAAAGCATAACTTAGATCCTACCTCCTGTTGCAATTACAGACCCATTTTTAAATTACCATTTCTATCTAAAGTTTTAGAGAAGGTTGTATATCTCCAGCTGTCAACACATTTAGATACGAATAACATCTTGGAAAATTCCAGTCGGGTTTCAGGGCCCATCACAGTACAGAGTCTGCATTACTTAAATTAACAAACGATTTACTACTCTCTCTTGATTCTGGTCACTGTGTCATTTTAATGATGCTGGATCTTACTGCAGCATTCAACACAGTTGATCACGACATTCTTTTAAAATGCCTTAATATCTTTGCTGGTAGGCTATACAGGGGAGAGCTCTAGACTGGTTCTCTTCTTATTTGGATGACTGCTCTTTCTCGGTTCAATTGGGTAAATGGACCTCAACACATGCTACATTTACTTATGGCCTGCCACAAGGCTCAATCCTGGGTCCTGTGCTTTTTTCATTGTATCTGTCCCCCCTGGGTAAAATTTTTTTTCCTTCAACTTAACAAAAGTAAGTCTGAGATAGTTATTTTTGGGTCCAGCCCGTGAAAACCGGGACAGGTGGCAACACTAATTATCGAGGATCTGAAAAATCTTTTCCCAAATGTGGCTCTACATGGAATGGCACCACTGTATGTTAGGGATATGCTACTTCCTTACAAGGCACAAAGACCACTTCGGTCCTCAAACAAATCTCTGTTAACTGTCCCACAGTCACGATTAAAGCATAAGGGTGACCGTGCCTTTTCTATAGCTGCCCCTAGATTGTGGAATACACTACCTCTGCAAATTAGATCATTAACAGATTTAGAGAAATTTAAAACTCTCCTGAAAACTTACCTTTTTTCTCTGGCCTTTGAAGCTGGTTAATTTTTGTAATCCTTTTATATTCTTCTTCTTTTCACCCTGTATTTTTTACCTTATTATTATTTTTTTTAATATGTCTATATGTATTTTATTCTACTTGTTTTCCTTGTTGTACAGCATTTTGGTCCGTTACGGTTTTAAAATGTGCTCTATAAATAAATTTGCTTGCTTGCTTGCTCAACAGTAAGACTATTGTAAAGAAAATAGCAAAAAAAGAAAACTCTCTTTTAAACTAACGTAGCTATGTACTCATAGCAAAAAAAATACAGGCTCCCACCCTCTAACCTAGTGTTTCTAAACTAAATCTTGTACCTAAGTGAAGCACAATGCATGTGCGCACACTGTCTAACCTGTTCCCCAAAACAGGGCAGACACTAACTAAACACATAAAGAATGAAGGATGGGTTCCCTTTTGAGTCTTGGTCCTCCCGAGGTTTCTTCCTAATCCCCACCATCATGGAAAGTTTTTCCTTGCCACTGTCACCTTTGGCTTGCTCATTAGGGACCTAGACCGATACAATTGCAAAGCTGCTTTGTGACAACATGTGTTGTGAAATGTGCTATATAAATAAATTTGACTTTGACTTTGACAAAGAGCACAACGAACAAAACAAACAACAGTGTCCATCGTCAACAACAACAAAAAAAAACTGTGTTCCCGTTAAATTTATGTCCATCTTTAAATGGAAAAAGCCCCTCCCCTCACTGCTAGGTGGCCGGCTATCATTGGAGGGACTGACGTGGGGTGATGAGGAAACTGTAAAGCTTTACATAGGCGCCATTCCTGGCAGAACGAGAAATCCCCATTTCCTTTGTATGTGTCTTACCTCCGCCCTGGATACAAGAACAGGTACTTCTCTTGGACTCTGATATGGTCCAAACATGACTTCAATTTAAAATGATCTCTCCCACCCCCAGTGGCTGCTAGTGTAATGACAATGTCAAGTAAGTGATTTGGGAGACAAACTAGCCATTCATATGTCAGTGGGAGGATTCATACTTCAATATAAAGACACACCGTGCACAGGCAAATCTGACAATCCAGCTGAACAACTGGAGGTGATTTACTCCAACTGGTAGAACTGCATCTACTTAAGATGAATATCACAGAGCATCAGCAAGACCTGACAGTTCAGTACTGCTTTCCTGACAACAACTCATGCAGAAAGGAGGTTCGAACAGGCCCTGGGAATATATTCTTATTCATTCTCCTATCATTTATCTCTGTATGCACTGTGTTGTTTAACCTTCTTGTGATCACCTCCATCTCTCACTTCAAGCAGCTCCACACTCCAACCAACCTGCTCATCCTCTCTCTGGCTGTGGCTGATCTTCTCGTGGGACTGATTGTTATGCCTGTGAATATAATACAACTAAGAGACAGCTGTTGGTATCTTGGGAAAATGGCATGTGCTGTTATTCCACTGATCAATATTGTCTCAACATCAGCTTCTCTCTGTAGTATGACTTGCATTGCAGTTGATCGTTACATTGCTGTTAATGACCCTTTGCTTTATTCCACTAAAATAACAGTTTGTAAAACATCACTGATTATAATTTTAGGCTGGTCTGTTTGTTTATTTTATGTTATCACTGTTTTATACTTTAATGATCATCTTCTTCAGTCTCAGCTATCCATGAGTTGCTATGGAGAGTGTGTCATAGTGATGAAATATTCCTGGGTGATTGTTGACCTAGTGATTTCATTTCTATGCCCTTGCTCTATTATAATAATCTTGTATGCAGTAATTTTTATTGTGGCAAGACGTCAAGCTATAGCTGTGAAATCTATGACAAATGTTCACTCACAGGGACGCGCAGTCAAAGTTTCAATAACCTCTGAAACTAAAGCAGCAAAAACACTTGGTATTGTTGTATGTTTTTATCTTGGTTGCTGGATACCTTTTTTTCTAAGTTCTCTGTTTTCTGAAAGTTTTTCCTCTGTAACACTGTTCTGGATTGTGTTTAGCTGGCTATTGTACATCAGTTCTGCTGTGAACCCCATAATATATGCTATATTTTATCCGTGGTTTAGAGTATCAGCGAAGTGTATTCTTACGTGTAGAATATTTGACCCCTCATCATCAAGCTTCAATTTGTTCCGGGAGCATTTTTAATGTAAGCTTCATTTACCTGGCAAATCTGACACTAACATCTACATACTCTCTGAAAATGGATTTTTTTTTCTTATTTTTTCTCTCTTTTCCTTTCTTTTTTGTTGGTTGGTCTGATGACAAATAGTCATCAGTGTGCTAAATACAGTAGGTACTGATTACATAAAAATATGGCTGTGTGCATTTTACTTGTTATTTGTAATATACCGGGGATATAGAACACAAGGTTCTCATAATTCAGCAGTGACCGTAGAAAAGAATTACAGATATTTCTCAAATGTTCACTGGTGTCTGAAAGACTTTTTAATGTTAGTTCTCATAAAGAATGTTGAGTATAGCGATTTAGTGATTTTGACCACAGTATTCTTGAGTACATATATACTTATTTGCAAATAGTTTAAACATATTACCAGCAGATAAGTGTTTTGTGATTTATCTTCTGGAAAGCTTGCTGTCATCTCTGGACTCTCTATTAGCCAGTGATGCAATGTTAATATTAATTTGATGTACAACTCTATTTAAAGGTTATTTATTTAGGTCATTTCCACAATTGCTATTGATCCAAAGTGCTGTATGACAATGAAACACATTAGATAAAATATCAAATACAGTTCTAAATAGTATTAAGATGTTTATTGTGCTCATGGTATCAGCGTTGCATCGATATGCTTATCCTTTGTGAGTATGTAGGAATATTTCATATTACATGTCTGTATGTGCCCCAGGCTCTGGAGAGCTTCCCCCTTGACGCGCTCCAATGTCTCACATGAACACATTCCTTTCATGTCAAATAAGGTCAACAGCTCTAAGTAACATTTATTGCATTGAGCTCATTTCCACAATTGCTATTGATCCAAAGTTATGTATAACAATGAAATACATTAGATAAATGAAGATTTCAAATATAGATAATAATAAAATATAAGAACAACATGCCCCTCCCCCATCCCCGCATCATGTTACTTTGTTATTGTTGTCTATGACAGATCACCCTGTGTTTGTTTAAGCGTGGCCATACTCCCTTGATAGCCTGTTCCTCAATCCTGGCACATTTATATATACAGTGGGGAAAATAAGTATTTAGTCAGTCACCAATTGTGCAAGTTCTCCCACTTAAAAAGATGAGAGAGGCCTCTGCCTTTTGGAAATGCTGTGGGACCTGGCAGGGATGACTGCCTTTTGGCAAAGGCTGAGGCACCCCAGTGTTAACTGATTGTAAACTGCTTTTTCTAGAATTTTTGAGATAAATGGGAGATTAGAAATTGGTCTATAGTTGGCTAGAATCTGCGGATCGAGATTGTTTTTTAATCAAGGGTCTAATTACGGCGCATTTTAATAGTTTGGGCACATATCCTAGGTTAAGGGAACTGTTAATCATATTAAGTAAGGGCTGCAATAGTTGGGAGTAGGTCTTTGAATAGACGGCTTAGACGAATGAATTAGTGTTGTGAGCTCTTTTTGCGATATAGGATCGAAGCCATTTAGCTCAGTAATATTTTCGGATGTGTAGTTACTAATACCTATACTACTGGGGTTGGATTGGAGGTTAGGCTGTGATTTATTATGACTCTGCAGTCGGATAATATCTATTTTATTACTAAAAAAGTAAAAAAATTCATCACTAGTGTGTGTAAGTGCCGTATTAGAACTAGTGTCATTGATATTTCTTGTTAGTTTTGATACAGTCGCGAAGAGAAATCTAGAGAATCTAGAGAAATACGGGAACAGCTACAAAACCAAAAAGAATGCATTGAGCGGTTGACGGTGTACATGCAGCCCTGTCGACAGGGGGGGACAACCGGGTCTGTTGTCCCAGGCCCCAGGGCAAGGGGGGCCCATCAAAGAGCCCAGCTATTTATTTTTTATTTAAAGTCCATCCATCCATCCATCCCATCCATTATCTGAACCGCTTAATCCCGCTAGTCGGGGTCACGAGCCAATCCCAACATCTCCGGGCGAAGGCAGGGTACACCATGGGCAGGTCGCCAGTCCACCGCATGGCCAACACACACGCACGCACTCACACCTACGGGCAATTTAGCATGACCAATCCACCTAACACGCATGTCTTTGGACTGCGGGAGGAAACCGGGGTACCCGGAGGAAACCCACGCAGGCACAGGGAGAACATGCAAACTCCACACAGAGCAGCCCAGACCGAGAATCGAACCCAGACTGCCTTGCTGTGAGGCGACAGTGCTAACTACCACACCACCGTGCCGCCCTTATTTATTTAAAGTCTATAGTTTAAAATAATCTTAAAATCTTTCTTTAATATAAAATTCTGTTCTCAAAATAAGCTCAATGGCTAAAAATATATGTTTTTTACCTATCTGCATATTTTCCATAAAGTGCATACACCCCCGCCTCCCACTGAAAAATGGTTTGATCCAGCACCGATTGTAGCCGGCTGGTACCAGCCCAACAGCGGGAAATATAGTGGTGGATAGTTAAAGTAAACAAAAATCTAAAGAGCGCAGAAAAGAAAAATATTTACCTGACGAATTTTAATGTTGCATAGCTGTTTGACTCTTGTGATTCCAGGACGAAACATGAGATGTGAATACGTTAAGATTGGGCGTTTTGAAAATAAACCACCATTAAATAATGTGATTTAAAAAGCAAATTATTTCGAGTATATGTATAAATATTTAACTTAATTAAGTTTAACGTGCTTGGAAATATTGAAATGGACCTTGAAAGTGACGTACAAGTGCTTTAATTCCACCTTATAAAGGTGTATGAACCCTGCAAACATGACTTTGTTAATTGCGCTGAGACGCGGGGCGCGCGAAGTTACAAAATTCGAGAGGTGCACGACCTCGCGAATCGACAGCGTGTGAGGCCCTCGCGCACGGGCGCAACTGTGATTGCGTCATTTTCGCCAAGCGAACCCTCGCGCCGCTCGCGACGCGTCAAGTCTAAACATGTCAGCTGTCAGAAACAGCTTTGATGTGTGGCTATATTATATACTAAATGACCTAACTCAAGGATTGTCTGCTACAGAGGAAATTCAAATGGGGAAGGGAGGGGAGGGAGGGGGGGGGGGGGGGGGGGGGCACAAGAAACTTTCTTGTCCCGGGCCCCAGCAAGACTGTCAACGGGCCTGTGTACATGACATGAAATACAAAACTGAACGACTTAACTAAGCACAGATGCATAAACCGGCAGACAAAACAAAGACACCGATGGGAAAACTACCAACCACAGGGAGACAGAGCAGGGAAACTAAGAACAGACACAGAGCACAACTAGAATGCTAACAGAAAGAGGAAACAAGTCAGGGTAGGTGAAGCGGAGTTAGAACAAGGAGTACTTACAAACACACACTCACTCACAGACTGGGCAGGGGAGACTAAATACACAGAATCCAGGAAAGTAAAACAAGACACAGGTGGAAACATTGACGAGGGGGCGTGGCAGACAGGAGGAAACCAAGGAGAAGGGGAAACTAGACGGGACCAGGGAGGAGGGCGGAGCTGGACATGATATCAATTCTGAATCGAATCGTGGGATTCCCAAAGATTCGTGGCCCTAGTTGGGATCTCTCACCAGCTGACTGCTACTTATGTTTGCTGTTGTCCTAAGTAAGCAGTAATCAAGCCTCTAAAATGTGTGCACCAAAATGCATTTGAAACTACCTTGTCTATGCTTTGCATTTAATTTTTACAGGTGCTTGGTAGAGTGACTGCTCAGATTAAACAGCTCAAGAAAGGGATAAAAGACACTGGCATCTGGCCAATTATCAAACAAAGACCTGATGTTGTACCCCTGCTGTTCCCTACAGACAAAGATGTTCAGTTAACCCCACAGGTAGCCATTTTTAAAAATTTGTTTTAAGAACAGTTTGGTGGCTTGTGTTAGGTTTTATATGATAAATGTGAACTTTTCTATTCGATCTTTCAATACACAACACTGAATCTTGTCCTGCAGACCATTATATGGCCCCAGCCAGGATCCGATAGCGAAGATGATGGCGTGCCTCAAGAGACGCTTACTCCTCTCTCTGAATTTTTCAGAAGATTTGTTCAACAGGGTACTCATTCCTTTTTTTAATTTTTTGTTATTAAGGTTACATATCTGTATGTGAAATGTCAGCAAATTACTATGTTGTTTGGCTTAGCATCCCCTAAAACAGGGGTGGGCAATTAATTTTTACAAGGAGCCACATGGGAAACCTGAATTGTGTCAGAGGGCCACACAAACAATAATGACGTCATCACAGTGGCTCCGCCCACCTCACGCAAACTTCTGCGAACAGCGGAGGCATTTATACTTGCCACGTCACATTCTGTGCAGTGTTCTCCGAAACAATGTGTGTTGGTATAAAGAAACACCCCTCAAAAACAGGGGAAGGAACATTTACCTGACCAATTTTAATGTTGCTTTTTATTTCAGATTTGAAAAGTGCTGGAATTTAGGCTAAATACTTGAAAATGTTTGAAATTGTAACTACTTCGTTTCACAACAAATAGCCATCTGAATGAACAGTTTTCTTGTATTACGTTAACAAATACGAGCCTCTTGTAATTCCAGGACGAAACATGAGAGAACGTGAAGACATTAAGATTTGAAAATAACAATTAAATAATGTGATAAAAAAGCGAATTATTTCGGATCATTTCGAATATATGTATAAATATTTAACTTAATTAAGTTTATCATGCTGGGAAATATTGAAATGGACCTTGAAAGTGACGTACAAGTGCTTTAATTCCACCTTATAAAGGTGTATGAACCCTGCAAACATTACTTTGTTCATTGCGCTGAAGCGTGGCGCGCGCAACGTTACAAAATTCGAGAGGTGCACGACCTTGCGAATTAACAGCGCGTGAGGCCCTCCGCCACCGCGATTACATAATTTTCGCCGCGCGGACCCTCGCGCCGCGTCAACTATAAACCTGGCTTAAACCTAGCTTTAAAGCACTTCTACGGCACTTTCAAGGTCCATTTCAATATTTCCCAGCTGACTCAGGTTCTCTCTAAGCTCGGTTTCTGGAACGGAAAACCTGAGCTTTCATTAACTCTGAGTTTACTTACCCGCTTTCTGGAATACCCCCCTATTCAGTCAGCTATTTGTTGTGAATCGAAATACAGTTACAATTTCAAGCATTTTCAAGTACTTTAGCCTAAATTCCAGCACTTTTCAAACCTGGAACACAATGCACAATTAAAATTCGTCACATAAATTTTCCGCCGTTTGCGGAGGTTCGCGCGAGGTGCAACGTTCGCCAAAGCTCCGGTCATTTGACTGCTGTGACGTCTACTAGAAACGCCGCCTCTGGTCGACCTAATTGTACCTTGAAGCGCCGAGCACTGGTCACTTGACTGCAGCAGCACAAAAAAATATAATATCTTTGCACTGGATCCAATTTCAGAACCCTCCTTTCATGACTTTTCCCAGAATTGTCCTTTTAATAAACTAGTATTTTTACATTGTTAAAAGAAACCCTGCACATGCTAGTTTCAAGCGATTTTGCTCGTATCTCTGTAATATTGTCGTCGTCGCCTACACTTCAAGACTGTGATTCTCTTTTCTGCCAGCGGGTGTCGCAAAGATTCGTATGTCATTTAATATTTAGTATAACTAAATAAAGATCAATAGTTTTCAAAACTAAATTATTCACAAAGTTCAAACTGATTATTGTGTAAAGACAAAACGGAATTCGTCCGTTGAACGAAAGTGAAAGTGTTTCACTTTCCAAAGTCTTAAAATATATACTTTATTTATTAATATTATTTAATATATACTATATATAAGTTTACATCAATGGTTTTCAAACCGTGAGAGAGTCTTGCTTTGCCTAATAAATGCTTTAGTAGTTTGCAGGAATTCTGCGAATGGTAATTAGCCTACTTATCAAGTCAATATCTCAAAGAAATGATCTCTCGGGTATAATCCCTCTTCGCCAGGGCTAGCTGTTAGATACATTATGTATGGCTGCTTTTGACACACTGGCATTACAAAAGAATTAAGCAGAATGCATTTATGTAAATGCATACCTTTGCGAGCGAAACAGAGAAGATGGCATGGGCGGTGCTGTTATGAACACTTTATTCACAATAGCATTCATGAGGCAACGTGAGCTATAAATTCGTCGGGACGCGGCTACACAGTTTGAGTGAAAACTCTGCTTGGGCGATCGAACAGCAACAGTTTGCTTGAAAGCTCAGTTTTGGCATTTGAACAGCAACATAGTTTGCGTGACTCCTCGGTTTGGGCGTTTGAACAGCAACACAGTTTGCTTGAAAGCTCGGTTTGGGTGATCGAACAGCAACACAGTTTGCTTAAAAGCTCGGTTTGGGTGATCGAACAGCAACACAGTTTGCTTGAAAGCTCGGTTTGTGTGATCGAACAGCAACACAGTTTGCGTGACTCCTCAGTTTGGGCGTTTGAAAGGTTGCATAGTGCATTATAAAAATGGCACAGAGAATCATGTACACCCCAAAGCAAGTGCTGGACATGCTGTGCAATATTGATGAGATGGAATCGGAGGGCAAACAATGTGAGGTGTCGGATGGAGAGGGTGAAAGTGAAATGGATCTGAATCTTGAATCTGATTCAGAATCAGACTCTGAAACTGAGTGTGGTGGTGACTCATTTCAGGCCAAAGACGGTACGGTGTGGTTTGAAACTGCTGGCAAACCTCGGGTTATAGCACAAGAGTGCAGTATTGTGAGAGAAACCCCAGGGCCTACGTGTTATGCCAAGGACAAAATTAAAAGTCCACTGACCAGCTTACTGTGTTTGATTGACACAGAAATGTGGGGCGCAATTCTGAAATACACAGAGGCAGAGGCTGAACGAAAAAATGCTCAGTTCAAACTAACAGCTGACGAACTGAAAACATTTGTGGGTCTCGTTTATTTGAGAGGTATAACAGCCGGTAAAAGCATGAAACTTGATGAATACTGGTCTGCTGACTTAGGAAATCCCATTTTCAAAGAGACAATGTCTAGACAGACATTCAGAGATATCATGCGCTATCTGCGCTTTGATGACAAGAGCACAAGGGCTGCCCACCTTGCGACTGATAAATTTGCTATGATCTCGGAGATATTTGATAAATTTGTGAAAAACAGTATTGCTTTTACACGCCCGGTGAGAACATAACTGTTGATGAGCAACTGTTCCCAACTAAAGCTCGCTGTCGTTTCACTCAGTACATGGCCAATAAACCCGATAAATTTGGGATTAAGTTCTGGGTGGCCGCTGATGTTGAAACAAAATATATGTTGAACGCCATTCCCTATCTAGGGAAAGATGAAAGCAGGCCGGCTGGTCAACGGTTGTCTGAAAATATTGTGTTGCGTTTGATGGAGCCTTTCACGGGTAAAGGAAGAAATGTAACGACTGACAATTTCTTCACTTCATTGGCACTTGCAAACACCCTTTTGGCGAACAAAACCACTATTGTTGGTACGATTAATAAAATGAGACGTGAGATGCCCCCATGTACACAGGCACAGTCTGAAAGATTTTCCACCAAGGTGTTGCGGGCTGGAAAAATAACTCTAACGATTTACCAGGCAAAACCTAAAAAAAATGTATGCATCCTGAGCTCAATGCATCAGTTTCAATTGATAATGGCGCAAAGAAACTGCCTGAAACTGTTTCATATTACAACACGACTAAATGTGGAGTTGATGTTATGGATCAAATGGCACGACTGTATTCGGTGAAGGGAGGCACCCGTCGTTGGCCTGTCGCGGTTTTCTACAACCTCCTAGACCTGGCTGCAATAAATGCACATATATTGTTCAAACAGTGCATGAATGTTAACCTGAGCAGACGAAGGTTTATTCTCGAGTTGGTAAAGGAGCTGTGTGCACAGCAGAAAATGGGGAAAGCGGCTAGGGCAGTGGCACAAAAGCGAATTTTACCTGAAGCTCCTTACCGGCCCTCATAAAGAAAACAATGCCAAGTCGGCAGATGTTCAGGGAACAAAACGTATGACATCTGCCAGACATGTAAGCGACTGGTCTGTGGCAAATGTGCAAAGACTGGACCTAAGCTGTGTTTTGAATGTTGAGTTGTGTGAAGCTGACACACAAATCAAAACAAAGGGAACTTAATTTGAGGTGGTGAACGAAACTTATTCAATATACGCTAAAGAGAGACGGGATGCACCCGTTGTTGGCCTGTAGCTGTGTTCTACAACCTCCAAAACCTGGCTGTAATTAATAAATATTGTTCAAACAGTGCATGAACATTAACCACAGCGGCGGAGGTTTATTCTCAAGTTCACAATTCACTACATAAATGGAACTTAATTTGAGATGGGGAACGAAACTTATGCAATATACGCTACATGTAAATCACCGAATGGTGATAACACTCGGTGATAACACGGTCGTTAGGACGTGGGATCACACATCGGCTATTCACCGATCAAACACCTCATTTGAAACAGCAACACAATACGCCGAGATAAAAAAGTGAACATTAGAGAGGAGAGAGGCAACTATATTCGTGAAGCCATCCGTATCATTTTAATAATTTTGCGTTTTGTTACGCAAAGGTACATAGCCTATCTTTTATAATGATATTTTTGTAATTATTTTGCCTATTTATGCTTTTTGTTCTTTGTCTAACAAAACATTATAGACATTTATTTGTAGATTTGTTATGTTCACCATAGCCTACAATTCACTAACACAACTTTTAGACATTAAAACTTGAAATGGCGTAACATTGAGTATGCAAACAAACTTGCTTTAGCTCGGTCTACGGGCTTCACTTTGCTACTCTGAGTATCGAACAAGCTTTCTGTGGATGTGGGGGTGGAAGGCTGCAGCGCAGTCTGTTGCATTAGCAAGACAAAAGACGTGAACGCTTCACAGTGGGGGTGCGGGCCAGTGGGTTAGTGGTGTGGCGAACGAACATGATAATCTAGTGACATATATGCCAACAGAATAACACACAGACAAATAAGCAAACTATTACACTAACCAAGCAAACTATTACACTAACCAAGAAACAAAACTGAAACTATATTTTGCATTTACGTTTTCGCACAAACCAGGAAATGCAATATTAAACTAAACTAAACTGGCAATGGGGAAGCTACTAAGAACAAGGTCACAAGGCACTGATTCTAAATGGTTCAGTCACAATAATTTGTTAACATATTGACGTTACGTGCAAATGTCACCATTACGAATATTTTGTTTGGGCAGCTCATTCATCCTTTTGTGCAAAACGCCATCTAGCGTTAATTATGTGTCAGTACTAGCTCCCCTGTGTAAAGACTCAGCGGTCTTTTGACTGCCCGAGGCGCGCTTTAAGTAGGTGAAAACAACACGGCGCTAGTAGGAGGTGGTGAAAGCGGTCAGATGACTGGCCCTCCGCGCTTCTAGGTATAAGTATGTAAATGAGGCGCGGCGCTTCTAGTGTTAACTTGTCGATGATCACCTACAGTGTTTCTCGCACAGCTCTCACACACACACGCAGGTACGTCCACACGGAATTAACACAAACGTAGCGCTTTCAAGATAAAAGCGTCACAGTTGTATTGCATGCACGACATAGATATTTGTTTCATTTATGATTGGCCTCTCGCGGACCGGACAGGGACGCACAAAGCTTTTAGGGCAGACCTGGGCAAACTACGGCCCGCGGGCCACATACGCGGGCCGTAGTTTGCCCAGGTCTGCCCTAAAAGCTTAAAGATGCTTATGAGGTTCTGGACTGGCTGGGAAGTGCCACCTCGATGCCTGAACCTGGAAGTCATTCAGTCCAGAGGACCCAGGCACCTTCCAACCTCAGCAACATGTTCAGAATGTCTACGGATACCAAACCACTACAGGAAATTTGAGGAGCTTGAGGATGATCTTGCTGTCTGTCTTCAATCTGTGGAGACTGGCTTTGGCCTCGTTTAGAGAGCTGAGTTTTCAAGCAACTACATTTGACAGTAATCACCATTTCTATTATTACTAAAATATTAACTCATGTTAATACACGTTGACTTCATTGCTTTTGTTGGTCCTTTTTGTTTAATAGACTTAAAGTGGATAAAACTATTACTTTCAATGAGGTTGAGTTGGTGTGAATATACACATTCCATATGCATTTATGAATAATCATATTTTTTGTCTTACTGTAGATCACTGCTGAGGAACTGTCAAGTTGTTGAACTAATTCGCCTGTCCCCAGCTCACAATAAACAAACTCATACATTTACAGTTGTCTTTATTTAAGAGCCTTTAAAACAAACCATTAGCCAGTGGGAAAAATATATTCACGACATGTTAAATACAGGTCGCTTGATGACATGGGTCACTTGATGGGTCTGGGTCACTCTGTTCAATGAGCGACTGAACCCCTTGTCTTTGTTGTTCACTCAAAGGAGGCTCGATCTGAGGAACCACGATCTCACCATCCATCTCACCACTGTGGGTTGTTGCAATGTCCCAGTCAAAGTCTGGTTCCTGTATATCCTAGTGCAGAAAAACAGAACAGAGTACCGAGCCTAATCTTTAGCAGTACATTGACTTAGTAGTACACACTACATTGGACAATTAATGTAACGGTCCAACACAACAGAATGAACTAGTTTAAATGTATGATACTACTGCAGAATTAGGAACTGTCACTTTCTATATTGTTTGCTGGAGCAATCAAACAGTAGTTTATAAGTAGTTGAGGCAGTCATGGCCTGGCGGTTAGGGAACTGGTCTTGTGACCGGAGGGTCGTGGGTTCGATTCCCAGACCTAAGGCCATGAGTGAGGTGCCCTTGAGCAAGGCACCTAACCCCAATTGCTCCCCGGGCGCCGGGCTAGGGCTGCCCACTGCTCTGGGCACGTGTGATCCACAGCCCCCTAGTAATCACTAGTGTGTGTGTGTTCTGACTGCACAGATGGGTTAAAAGCGGAGGACAAATTTCGATTGAGGTGTAAAAATCACAAGTGACAAAATATGGCACATTTACATAACTGCTGTTTTTTATCGTCTGAGTTTGACAAATTAAAATCAATTGTGTCTACCCAAGTTTATGGGAAATATTCCACCAAACTGCAAAAACAAAATATACTATAGTCATAGACTATTGCTAGTACCATACAATTATAGAAGCTTAAATAACCCAGTCAAAAACTTCACTGCTGTCTCTCCTGTAGCGGAGACAGCCAAAGACATTGCAAAATCACAAAGTGGATTACTTTCACCTTGGAAGGCAAGAGACTAACCCATCCACAGCTCTTTAAGTGTATGTAAACATAAACACTGGTCTTTCGCTCGGTAACAATCACCAAGGAATTCATACTCCTAATGGCTCTCCTCTCCAAAAAGCTTAGGAAGACTTAACTTATCTGATCGTCTGAGAGTAAAACAAAGACCCTTAACGTGCTCTGGCCAGGATCAACCCTTCTCAGGAGGGTACAGAGCACAGAGAGCAGGAAAGGTCTACACTCATAAACCTAAATCACAGGCCTATCTGATTCCCCAAGGTTTGACCCCATTTTATAATACCTTGAATTCTTGTGTTAAGACCCAGAACTAAAGATGCAATATTTCAGAAATCCTTGTAACTCCAAATCGGAACTGTACACGGAATTGGAATTCAGCCTACAGGAACCAGCTCAGCGGATGCAGTCTAGAGACACCAAACATGACTACCTTTCACCCAAGGAAACGATAAGTATGAATGGAACCAATATCCAGCTTCCCAGCCTTCAGGAACCAGGACAGGAAAGTACCTCTGAATTGAATATTATGTGATCTGAGAAACTGTTCTTGAATCGGTTTGTCCTTGTTCTGATGCACCTGTAGCGCTTTCCTGAGGGCAACAAGTCAAACAGATCAAAGCCAGGGTGGGTGCTGTCCTCCATTATGTTTTTAGCTATTTTGAGGCAGCGTGAGGTATATATGTCCATCAGGGATGGAAGAGGGCAGCCAATTATTTTTTGTGCTGTTTTAACTACTTTCTGGAGTCTCTCTCTGTCTGCCATGGTGCAGCTGCCATACCACACTGTGATGCAGTACATCAGCAGGCTCTCGATGGAGGCACTGTCGAACATCAGCAGTAGGTTGGAGTCCAGGTTGTGTTTTCTGAGGACTCTCAGAAAGTGTAGCCTCTGCTGAGCCTTTTTGATGACTGCTGTGGTGTTCTCTTTCCAGTCTAGGTTGGCAGAGATAAGGACACCAAGGTGTGGACCCTTTCCACATACTTGCCGTTGATGTATAAAGGAGCTAGGTCCGTGCTGTGACTGCTGTGGGCAGTCATGGCCTGGTGGTTAGGGAATTGGTCTTGTGACCGGAGGGTCCCGGGTTCGATTCCCAGACCTGAGGCCATGACTGAGGTGACCCTGAGCAAGGCCCTTAACTCTCAATTGCTCACTTGTATAAAAAATGAGATAAAAATATAAGTCGCTCTGGATAAGGGCGTCTGCCAAATGCCGTAAATGTAAATGTTTCCTGAAGTCCACGATTATCTCTTTGGTTTTCTTTGTGTTCAGAGATAAATAATTTTCTGAGCACCAATCTGCCAATTTAAGGATCTCCTGTCTGTAAACTGTCTCATCTCCTTTAGAAATTAGTCCGACCACTGTAGTGTCATCAGCAAACTTGATGATGAGGTTGTTGTTGTGGGCCGGTCTGCAATCGTGGGTGTAGAGACAGTACAGCAGGGGGCTCAGCACACAGCCCTGCGGGGAGCCAGTGCTCAACGTGCGAGTAGAGGAGAGGTGGGGGCCCATCTTTACAGTCTGGGGCCGATTGGTTAAGAAATCCTTTAACCAGGCACATGTGAGAGGGGGAAGGCCGAGATTGTCCAATTTGTTGACAAGTATGTCTGGAATTATGGTGTTGAATGCCGAGCTGTAGTCCACAAAGAGCATTCGGACATAGCTGTGCTGCTGTTCCAGGTGATTCAGTGCAGTGTGGAGAGCTACAGCAATCGTGTCCTCTGTGGATCTGTTAGTGCGATATGCAAATTGATGAGGGTCAAGGTCTGGAGGGAGATAGTCAGACATGTGAACAAGTCACTAAGTTGCAAGTAACAAGTAAGTCTCAAGTCTTCATAATCAAGTCTCGAGTCAAGTCCCAAGTCAATACAATCAAGTCTCGAGTCAAGTCCCAAGTCAGTTAAAGCTTAAAACAACTATCTCTTCTATTAAGAACTCAACAGGTAGCATTATTCATGACCCACAACAAATAAATAAAGCTTTTAAAGAGTTTTATAAAGCTTTATATATGTAGTATCGCTACTGGATATTTCGCTTGAGAAAATGAGGAGCCGAGACAAAGATTCCAACTTCACTCCTTTACTTCTGACGCGCTTTTCATACACACTGCCGTACACTCTCACAGTACCGTAATCACTGTAGTAGACAGCCTCAACCGTAGTTATTCAAATACTCTGAACTACTACACTCCTCCCTTCTAAATAATAACCCATTCAAAACCGACTACTAGATAGTAGTAACACATTTTCCAAACTTAAACACTACAGTACTCTTATACTGTTCCTTTATACACTAGAACTTCATGAACATAACAGTAATAGTACCACCGTATTTACTTAAGAATTTTTCACTGTATAACTTTTACAGATTCAGTCTTGTTGGTGCCCTACGTTGTCTTTCAGGATAGCGACGCTCAGGCTGCACTTCCTGGAATGGATTAGCAGAAGCATCTGCTGGTTCAGCGCTTTCTGCTTGATCTTCAGATGTGATTGCATAGTCAAGGAACTCGCTGTCCTCCTCTCTATTTGGACAGGGTGCCTTGGATGCGCACAGGCCATCCACATGCACTTTGACTTTGCGATGTCCAACTTTTACGTCATAAGTCAGAGGTCCTCTGCATTTTAGAATTGTCCCTGGAACCCACAGGTTCTTCGGATGTCTGAAATCTCTAACTAACACCCTCTCTCCCAGATTAAACATCCGGAGAGGCCTTGTCCGCTTGTCATGAGCCTTCTTCTGCTGCAACTGATGCTTGGCTACAACTTGAGACAGATCAGGCTTCAGTAATGACAGGCGCATGCGTGGTTGTCTGTTGAGAAACAGTTCCGCTGGAGTGCGTTCGGTGACTGTGTGAGGTGTATTCCTGTATGTAAACAGAAATCGAGCAAGCCGTTGTTGGGGCAACACCGATTGAGCCTCAAGGCGTGTCCAGGCTTTCTTGAATGTCTGTACAGCTCGTTCTGCTGCCCCGTTTGACGCAGGGTGATAAGGTGGTGTAAGTACATGATGAATACCATTCCTCTTGAGAAACTGCTCAAACTCCCTAGATGTGAAAGGTGGACCATTGTCCGATACTAGCACTTTGGGTAAACCATAGGCTGCAAAAAGGTTTCTGAGCAGGTTAGTGGTCTTTTCTGCAGTTGTCAACTGTGTAGGCAGAACTTCCAACCATTTGGAATAGACATCAACGACCACCAGGTAGTGCTGTTTGTTGATTTCCGCAAAATCGACATGTATCCTTTCCCACGGAACCGTTGTCCATGACCATGGATGGAGAGGTGCTACAGCAGGCCTGTTAAGAGTGATTTCGCACGCTGTGCACTGACCAACATAGTCCTCAATCTCCTGATCTAATCCAGGCCACCATAGGAAATTCCTAGCTAATGCCTTCATACGTGTTATGCCAGGGTGTCCCTCATGAATATCAGACAACAGCCGTTTTCTGAATTTCGGTGGAATGATGACCCTTGACCCCCAGAGTGCACAACCCTGGTCCGTGGACAAGTGGTCCTTTCTCATGTAGAAGGGTTTCAGGTCTGGGTTTGGTACGTACCTTGGCCAGCCTGACAACGTCAGGTCCAGAACTTTGGAAAGGATTGGATCAAGTCTAGTCTCCTCTGCTATATCCTTAGCAGTAATAGGCAACTCATCCACATGGGAAACGCAGAATACTCCCTTGTCATCCGTGTCATCATGCGTGTGCCGTTCATAAGGAAGACGTGATAAGGCGTCTGCATTTGCATGCTCACTGGAACGTCTGTACTGGATGTCGTAATCATAGGCCAACAGGATTAAGGCCCAGCGCTGCATACGCAGAGCTGCAAGTGTTGGTACTGCAGACTTTGGACCCAATATAGTCAACAGAGGTTTGTGATCCGTCAAAAGCACAAATTTCCTTCCATACAGGTATTTGTGGAATTTCTTGACGCCAAAGATTATGCTCAATGCTTCCTTTTCAATTTGAGCATAATTCTGCTCAGGCGATGACAGAGTCCTTGATGCGAAAGCGATGGGTTGTTCCTCCCCGGAGGGTAACACGTGTGAAATTACTGCTCCAACCCCATAAGGACTAGCATCACATGCGAGCCTGAGAGGCTTCTCTGGATCATAGTGTATAAGACACTTGCTGTTTAGAAGACGCTGTTTGCATGCCTTAAATGCATCATCACACTGTTGAGACCAAGTCCAAAGTGTGTCCGCGTGTAACAACTGATGCAGTGGGTGCAATAGTGTGGATAGATTTGCCACAAATTTCCCATAGTAGTTTAGCAATCCCAGAAATGACCTTAACTCAGTCACATTCTGTGGTGCTGGTGCGTTTACTATGGCTTCCACTTTGTTACTCGTTGGATGGAGACCTTGTGCATCAATTCGGTACCCTAGGTACTCCACTGAGTCTTGCAGGAATGCACACTTTGTTTGTTTGATCTTTATTCCATGCTTTTCCAGTCTGTCCATCACCTCATCTAATATTTCCAGATGTTTTTCTTTGGTAGGTGCTGTGACTAGAATATCGTCCAAGAAGCACACAACTTTCTCCATGCCATGCAGTATCTGGTCCATCGTGTGTTGAAACACAGCTGGAGCCGTGGAAACTCCATAAGCCAGACGATGGTACCTAAATAGGCCCTTGTGAGTGTTGATCGTCAAATACTGTTCTGACTCAGGATCAAGGGTTAGCTGTTGGTAGGCAAAGGACAAGTCTAATTTACTAAAAACTGTCCCACCAGCCAGTGTAGCGAATAGATCTTCTACATTTGGGAGGGGATACTCCTCTGGAAGTATGCATCTATTCACAGTCACTTTGTAATCTCCGCATAACCTCACTTCTTTATCTCGTTTTGGTACCACTACCAAGGGTGCCGCCCATTCACTCCTTTTTACTGGTGAGATAATTCCGTTTTTCTGTAGTCGTTCAAGCTCTTTATCAACAGCTTCCCTTAAAGCGTACGGTACAGGACGTGGCTTGTGAAAGATAGGTTTGGCATCCTTCTGCACTCTAATCTTTGCTTGGAAATCTTTAATCTTCCCATAACCATCTTTGAACAAATCTTTGTGGTTTTCAAACATACCTTCCAGTGTGAGTGGTTCCTTTTTCTGCAGACTGAAGATCTCTCCCCAGTTCAGCTTTATTTTCTGCAGCCAATTCCTCCCCAGCAATGATGGGTTGCTGCCTTTGACCACCACCAGCGGTAGCTTCCACTCCTTGTTGTTGTACTTCACTGGAACCTCTATCGTCCCACGTACAGGTATGGGTTCTCCTGTGTATGAAGACAGGTGAATTGCAGTAGGTTTCAAAGGGCAATTTTTTAGTTGTCCTTCATATAGCGATTCTGGAATCAGTGACACAGAAGCTCCTGTATCCACTTGCATGTTCACTGGTATCCCAGACAAATCCATCGTCACAAAAATACCGTCCGTACTACCTTGCGCAGTGTAGACTGTGAACAAGGACAGTCGTACATCATCACCATCGTCAGAGTCATCCTGTTTTCTTGTGTCTGTGACCATGTGTGTTTTATCCCTTATTTGCTTGCCTTTACACATTCTTTGTAAGTGTCCCATTTTTCCACATTTGTGGCAGGTTTCAGAGCGGTAGTAGCAGTCATTTGGCTGATGATTGTCTTTTCCACATCGATAGCAATGCTGTTTCCTCTCAGTACGTTGTCCACCTCTTGAAACATCCTGTTGAGTGTTCCCTGACCTTTTACCTTTTTTGTATGGTCGCTTTTCCTTTGCAGTGTTGAAGACTTTGTGTACTGTTTCCTTGGGCTTTTCAGCATGTTCTTTCATTTCTTTTGTGTCTTTGTATGCCAATTCCAATGCCAGAGCAATGTCACAAGCTTTTTTGAAAGTTAAGTCTTTTTCTGACAACAGTCTTTTGTGATACTTTTCCCCTGAGAGACCACAGACAAACTGATCACGCAGTGCATCACTCAGAAACTGTCCAAACTCACAGGTGCTTGCTAATTTCTTCAATGCAAGTATGTAGTCAGAAACAGGTTCACCGTGCTGTTGCTGTCTCTTATAGAATCGGAACCGTTCTGCTATCAGGATAGGCTTTGGCTTGAAATGCAGTGACAAGGCGTTTGTGAGATTTTCGTATGTCTCATCTACCACTTTCTGTGGTGCTATCAAATTTTTCAACAGTCCATATTCCGTTGGACCTAGCACGCTGAGGAATACATCAGCCTTCTTTTCGGAATCAATGTCATTAGCGGCCAGCCATCTCTCAAATCGTTCCAAATATGCGTCAAATTCTTCTTTCTTACAGTCAAATTCCGGAACTCTTCCAATATACGCCATTTCAATCAGGTATTTATTTCAGTCAATGCTTCTGAATTACTCTAATCCAACAGAATCCGCCGTTTCCGTTTTTTTTTTTTTTTTTTTTTTCTTGCTGCGTTTCATTCACTTTGCAACAACAAAAAAAAAATGCAGTCTTCGCTGACCCCAGATGGCGCACTACCCCCTGCCGAGCAATGTGAGTTCGCTTCCGCAAGCCTTATATTTGTGTACTTGCCGTGAAAACGCACACACCGATGCAGTTCGACTAACGAAAGAGTTCAACACGTTTCACCGTCGTGGATTCTTTCACTTAGTACCTTCGTCGCCACTGTAGTATCGCTACTGGATATTTCGCTTGAGAAAATGAGGAGCCGAGACAAAGATTCCAACTTCACTCCTTTACTTCTGACGCGCTTTTCATACACACTGCCGTACACTCTCACAGTACCGTAATCACTGTAGTAGACAGCCTCAACCGTAGTTATTCAAATACTCTGAACTACTACAATATACATCACAGATTAGTCCATCTGATTCAGCTATTGAAGAATTTATTAATAATATAAATCTCCCAAAACTGGAAAACGAACAAGTTGATGCAATGGATTCACCACTTGCTCTGCCCAAATTACATGAAGCCCCACAGCTGCTACCAAATAACAAAGCTCCAGGACCAGATGGATTTCCGGTAGAATTCTACAAAGAATTATGGTCGGTGCTAGAACCAACCTTTTTTAAAATGGTAAATCAAATTCACGTACTGTCCCCAGACATGAATTCTGCTAACATTAGCCTACTTCTAAAGCCAGGCAAAGACCCTACACTTCCTTCCAGCTATCGCCCCATTTCACTCATAAATGTAGATCTTAAAATTATTTGCAAAGCACTTGCCAGAAGATTAGAGAAAATCACCCCACTTATAATACATCCAGACCAAACAGGTTTTATCAAGGGTAGACAATCGACCAACAATACACGCAGACTAATAAACATAATAGACTACTGCACAATTAACAAAATAGAGACTACTATTGTATCTTTAGATGCAGAAAAGGCATTTGACCGGGTAAACTGGAAATATTTATTAGCAGTACTACACAAATTTGGATTTGGCTCATCCTTCATAAACTGGATCAAAACCCTACATAGCTCTCCTAATGCAGGTGTTAGGACGAACGATATCACCTCACAAAGCTTCACTCTGCAGAGGGGTACGAGGCAGGGCTGCCCACTATAGCCCTCACTTTTCGTTCTCTTCATTGAGCCAATAGCAGCAGCAATTCATCAAAATGCAAGTATTACAGGAATTAACACAGGAACCACAAACCACAAGATAAGTCTCTACGCAGATGATGTATTACTTTTCCTGCAGAACACACAAGCTTCTCTTCCGAATACAATCAAACTTATAGACAGCTTCTCTTCTATAACAGAATACTCCATCAACTGGGGTAAGTCAATAGTTTTGCCTATAAATTGTAGTTTCCAGAACACGACCACCACTCCACTACAATCAGGTAATATTAGATATTTAGGCATACATGTCTCTGCTAAACTTTTAGAATTAGTGCAGTTAAATCATATCCCTCTATTAAAAACAATAGAAGATGATCTCACACGCTGGAACGCTATACCTATATCACTCATAGGGAGAGTCGCTACCATTAAAATGATGGTTCTACCCAAAGTCAATTATTTATTCTCACAAATCCCAAATAAACCCTCTGCCGCTTGGTTTAAATCCTTAGACTCAAACATCTCAAAATTCCTATGGAAAAACAAGCCTTCAAGAATAAGTCTGAAAACCTTGCAAAAGCCAAAACTCATTGGTGGCTTAGAACTACCAATTTTTTATCAATATTTCTTAGCCAATAGATTACAGTACATTTTAAAATGGAACAAATATGACTTAATAGACAGCCCATGGTTGGACCTAGAACAAGCATTCTGCGGGAAATTAAAACTCTCAGACCTCCCTTACATTAGCCCTAATATTAAGCGTCAGGACTGTTTTAAAAGCCTCAGTATAAATACTTCACTGACAGCCTGGTGGGAATTCCTTAAATTAACTCGGTCTCCACTCATCCCATGCAAACTAACACCCATTTGGAACAATCCAGATATCTGTCAGAACAAGAAAGTATTACATTTCACATCATGGCATGATAAGGGAATAAAAAATTTAGAACATATTATTAAAAATGGAAACTTTGTCACATTACAGGAACTTATATCAGAGTATGGTATAAATAACAGTAGATTTCTTGAATATCAACAATTAAAATCCATCATTCAACAGAGATTTAACCGCAATCAACTGAATTTAGAAATATCAGCATGGGTAACTGAATTTTTAAATCTAGATACTCCTAAATTATTAGCAAAACTGTATAAAT